>NC_064923.1:310135849-310436066 GCF_023897955.1 Schistocerca gregaria | reverse complement strand
AAAAGGTGCTGAAGGAGATGAAGATTAGGAAGGCACGTGGAATTGATTATTTGCCACCAGAACTGTTGAAGAGTCTGAGAAACAAGGCAATAAAAGAAATAGTCTACCTCTGTAATGAGATATATGACAAAAGAGAATGGCCTGAGGACCATGAGTCTAATTTCTCATGCAGCTAAAGTGTTGCTGAGAGTGTTGAATAGAAAGCTATATGGCAAGCTGGATAGAGGTATTGCTGAGGAGCAGTTCGAATTTAGAAGAGGGAAAGGGACAAGAGATGCTGTTGACCTTTAAGAACCATAGGGGAAAGATATATGGAAAAAGTAGAGAAATCTTTTTTTTTATGAAAAGGCTTTTGACAGAGTTCAATGGGACTAGCTGGTGGATATTTTGAAGAGGAAAGGAGTAGATTGGAAAGTGAAACGACCGATACAGAATCTATATTTACACCAGAAACAAAGGATAAGGATTGGAAATGAAATGGCAGAAGGAAGCAGCATTGGACGAGGTGTTAGACAAGATTGTTGCCTTTCCCCACTGTTGTTTAACGCATACCTTGAAGAGATTATTGCGAAAGGCTTAGATGGGAAACGAGGAATATGTATTGGTGGAAAGAGAATATGATATATAAGATTTGCTGATGACATGGTATTAGTGGAAGAAAGTGAGCTGACAGTGAATAACATGAAGAAAAATATGAATGAATCTTGTGTGGAATATGGGATGCAAATAAACACAGCAAAAACAAAGGGTATGGTCATCAGTGCAAGACAAAGACTGCCCAATATTAAAGTAGGACAAGCTACCATTAGCCAAGTGAGTGCATTTAAACATCTTAGAAGCACAATAACTGAAGACCTGAGATGTTACCAGGAGGTTTAAATTCGAATTACCATAGCGAAGGAGGCATTCAACAGAAGGAGGAGACTGTTATGTGGCAAAATAGATGAATGTGTAAGGAAAAGGCTTGGCAAATGTTTTGTCTGCAGTGTGGCACTATATCGGGCAGAAACATGGACGCTGAGACGAGAGAATGAAAAACTTGAGATGTGGATGTGGAGGAGATTGGAGAGGATAAGCTGGGTGGAAAGAGTGAGTAATGAAAGAGTATTGTAAAGGGTTAGTGAGAGATGATGTTTGCTGAAGGTTGTAAGAGAAAGGAAAAAGAACTGGTTGGGACGTACATTGAAAAGGGAGTGTTTGCTACCAGATGCTTTGGAAGGACTGGTTTATGGGAGAAGACTGAGAGGAAGAAGGAGATACAAGATGATAGACGACATAATGATGAGTCCCCATACTGCGAAGAGCCTAGGGGACGATGCGGGAGACCCACACCAGTGTACTAGGCAAGGCTCTAGTGGACGTAGTTTTCCATTGCCTTCCTGCGACTGAAATGGGGATGAATGATGTTGATAAAGACTACATAACAACACTCAGTCATCTCGAGGCAGGAAAAATCCTTGACCAGCCAGGAATCGAACCCGGGACTCCGTGCGTGGGAAGCGAGAACGCTGACTGAGTCAATACGAAACCTTTTCTTCCAGAATTTCCATGGTATCGTGGCTCCAAAAACAACAAAAATCACATTAATTCACCTTCTTGCATCAATGTTGTTCTTCTTGGTGTGTAACGACTGAGGTATTCTGTAACTTAGAAAAAGTTTTTAATATGTATTAAATATTCCACTCTAGCTGTTTATCTTTTGTATAACTCTTAACCCATATTAAAAATTTATTTGCCAATATGAAGACACTCCTACAGCTAGCAACATTTACTGAAATGTCAAGTCTGTACTAGTAATATTTGTACCATAATTCAATGCATCTCTTTCCAAAGACTATTATGTAGGAAAGTGTAGTATCAGTCCTATCCATATTCTTTCTAAAAACATCGAATGTTTACATCCTGTGAGCCAGTGTGAAACCGAGTGTAGCTACATATTGTGTTTATTTGTGTGCATAGCTTAATAATACACGTTATAAGAAGCAGTCTGATGTGGATGCCACAAGCCAGTGCACTGTAAGTACCTAAAACATAATAAACTCTCTGATTCGTAAATGTTTCGTCACAGATTACTAAATTTCCGTCATTTCCCCCAGCAGCACCAGCACTGCGTCTAGCTACACTTGTTCCACAACATAATATTCCTGTAACTCCTCCATCTGAAAATGAGCCTGCAGTGGCTCGAAAACATGTTAGTGGCTAAATAAATCGTAAAAAAGAGAATGATTGCGTATTTATTACCGTTACACTCGAAGCTGAAAGCTATCCCGAAGCGCAAGTTCCGGAAATGTTGCGGGGATTGAAAACAGCATGGGCAAAAGTATTTTGTATCTAATGGGTTATTCTGAAGAAGATAGTATTGATGTAGATGAATAAATCAAAACAATCTCATTAACTTTTTAACACATCTCTTATGTACATTCCACCTCTGGCGTGATATGTGATCCTAATGTGCCGACTGTAGAATACGATGTCCTCGGTAAAGCGACCTCCGTATTACCACATTTCATATGGAATTATCGATATCAGAGATAAAATTTGTATAAAGAAGCCACTGCAGTTGCAGACGTGAACAGGGTGAGTAATGTGAGAAGAGACAGCTTGGTTGTGGGGGACAGGTCGGCGTCCTTGGTGTGCCGGACCAGAGGAGAAAGTCAGCGGCACAGCGGGACCCCGGTCGCCTGCCGCAAGGTCGGGGTCGCCGAGAAAGCCGGCGACACGGCACGGCACCGCACGCCGGCTGCTGCCCCGTCTCGTCTCTGCCCTGACCTTCAGCTCGGTTTCTAGTCCTGCGGAGCGCTGGCCACAGGCAGGCAGCGCGGTGTCACGCGGACCACGCAGCTCAACTTCAGGAGTCCAGCCTCTCTGCAAGTGGGCCACGCTACGTAACAGTGAATAACGTTGCTCAGTGTACACGTCCAACTTTCGTACGCCTCAGGCATACCATCAGTCTGAACGACACGTTAAAACCTAATCCTCGTACCTTTTCATACGTCTAAACACAATGAAATGGAATGACTGCGCGGCATTCTTGGCCAGGAGGTCCCACCTAATGTAGATCGGCTGCCTGGTGCAAGTACTTCTATTTCACGCCAATTCAGAGACTAGTGTGTACACGGATGTGAGACGAAATTGTGGTATCATAGGTCGAACCACCCTCACCAGCGTCTCACAGTTGGTAATGGAACGCACGTTTTCAACAGACGCCGATAGCAGGCACTCAGCGGATCCAATGATGCGCCTCCGCTGAGGCACACCTTCAGCGTCCGCAGCTCGTGGTCGTTCGGTAGCGTTCTCGCTTCCCGCGCCCGGGTTCCCGGGTTCGATTCCCGGCGGGGTCAGAGATTTTCTCTGCCTCGTGATGACTGGGTGTTGTGTGATGTCCTTAGGTTAGTTAGGTTCAAGTAGTTCTAAGTTCTAGGGGCTGATGACCATAGATGTTAAGTCTTATAGTGCTCAGAGCCATTTGAACCATTTGGACACCTTCGGCATGTTCGCTAATCATTCCTGCTTCTCTCCAGTTTTGCTATGACGACTCCTCGGGCATGGATGTGTGTGATGTCCTTAGGTTAGTTAGGTTTAACCCTAGGACGCCTAAGGGGGGGGCGGGGGGGGTTCGTTGAACCCACAATTTATGTCCCCTGCTTTTGCCCAAGTAACTTTCATACTACATATTCCCTTTGAGTTATTGTTTGCTGGCTATATTATGAAACGTTAGTGTCAATATATTTTATAGAAAATTCCTGCTTTCAAAGAAAAAACTTATTATGGGTCTAAGAACCCCTCCCCCGACCCTCTTAGCCTTCCATGCTATAGAAAATTTACCTTAGTGTTTCTCATCTCTACAACAATATAAGTTAGTTTCTTGTTGGTTGGTATTCTTGATATTCACAACAATTGGTTTACTTTCAGAGGAAGTGATTGCTGATGTCAGTCACTGGCTATTTATCTTGTAAACTTGCAGTGAGTTAGTTCAGTTACCAACACGTTGGTGTCCTACAGAGCAAAAACGAAACCAAGTAAAAACTTAGTGATGTTGTCAAGAATGCACCACGACAAAGGCACTGTTGGAGGAGAGAAGAAAAAAACCGAGATAAATGCATATTATACTTCCACTATATGTGGAATTGGTGCCATTGATCAAATGGCGCGTATGTACACCTGCGAGAGGGGAACAAAGAGATGGCCTCTATCTGTATTTTATTCTCTCATCGACATTTTTGCTATCAATGCAACTACCATATTCATCCAGCAACATCCAAGATGGAATGAAAAGAAACATAACAAACGGAAATTTTATCTTCTGCAAGCTTGGATGGATCTAGTGAAATTTCAGGTAGAAGAAAGAAGTGCCAATGCAAGAGGGTTATCTAACCAAATTATTCAATCAATGGAGACTATTCTACAAAAGAAAATCAAAGAAGTGACAACAGAAGCACGTCAGTCTCCTGCAGGGAAAGGTCGGTGCCATATTTGTGTAAGAAAAGCTAAAACAAAGAAGCAGAAGTACAACAATCTAAGTAAACCACAACAGTATTGTGGACAGTGTCATAAACATGTGTGCAACACACATACAGAAAAAAATGTGAAGTGTGTCTCTTGCCTTGAAGTTGAGGACTCAGAGTAGTCTATTGTATATGAACACATCTGTATTTTGTATTGTAATATGTCAATTTTTTATTCACTCAATCCAATATTTATAACAATTAACATCATTTATAAGCCGATTCCTTAGTTAAAATACATAAACCATTTTGAAAGTTGTAATTTTTCGTCAGTAAACTTATTTAATATCTGTGGGCTCGCCGTACCCCCCCTTTGGCATCCAAGTTAGAAAGAAAGGCTTGGGCGTCCTAGGGTTAAGTAGTTCTAAGTTCTAGGGGACTGATGACCTCAGATGTTAAGTCCCATAGTGCTCAGAGCCATTTTGAACATTTTGCTCTGACGACAACTACTGAATCACGCTGCAGCCCACCTCTCCTTAGTACACAACAGATGTTATGAGGACAACACAAACACCCAGATCGCGAATGAAGAAAATGTCTGACACGTCCGGGAACTGAACCAGGGATTACATGATGTACAGGAAATGACGCTAACAACTAGACGACCACTTTCAGACTCTAAACAGAACGATGTTCTTGAATAACTGACTGCTTCTTGCACTCCTGCTGTAGCCCTTTAGAGTTCATACTGTTTTGAGTTGGTTCCTTTATAGATGACTTATAGCACATGGTTGAGAGGTTACGTCATATTCATTCAACGTATGCGTATTTACTAGAGTAAAAAATTCTCCTATCACAACACAAAAGAGGGCGAATATCTCCAGGGCAGAGTTAGGGATGTAAAAGAAGGGAGCTAAGTTCTTCGACTTATCTGGAAGCTATAAAAATATTTAAATCAAAATCTTGACATATTTGCGCTTTTTTTACTCGTTGGTATCAGTACCACGTCATGTAATGTAATGCATCGCGTCAAGTTAACTCGCGTGATGTCATTCGCCAGGAACAAATCCACTCCCAGAAACTTTATCTCCCCCCCCCCCCCCCCCCGTCACCCGAGAAAAACTTCTTTAGCTGTGACGTATATGCTCTTCGGCCATACGATATTATATATGGTTCACTATGGCTTGCGATTTTTCTGGATTTGAGGCAAAAGCTCGGAGGCTTTAACCTATAAATTGCGAGACGAAGGTTTGCAAGACGTTGCTTCCTAGAGAGCTCACTGCGCTGGGAAAGTAGGGTTAACTCCTACAAAAGCGGAAATGTGTCAAGATGTTTTGATTTAAATGGCTTTGAAGCTAACTCGTTAAGTCCAAAAACTAGTTCCCCTCTTTTACGTCTCTGACTCTGCCCAGGGCATCTCCCCCCCCCCCCTTTTTTTTGTGCTATGATAGTAGCATGTTTGATCCTCCTTCCCACTTTTACTCCGCTATAATTTTGATATTAGACCGCCTTAGCTTGGCAAACGGTGTACATTTTTGTTGATTTGGGCGATCACTGATCTGGCATAGGTTGTTTTTTATTGTCTTTCGGACCATGTTGCTTATCTCGCAGAAAATAATAAAGGTTTCATAAGACAGCAGTACGTTCATTTATTACAAGTATTTGTCTACCTTCTAACAAAATCTGAAACCATCTGCACAAGTCTGAAACACATAAGAGGCACGAGTAAAAAACTCACAAAAAAGTGCTTTTAGAGCGTAAATCCGAATAAAGCTAGATTTTTGAACGAAAGTTTCCAATTTAATCGTAAGAACAAATTTGTTTATTTATTTGAATCACTTTAAACCGTTTCCACGGATTCAGTTGACGTAAAACTTTAAATCATCGTATCTCAACAACCGATAAAGATTATTGTTTTCAGTTTATCCGTTTATCTACAATGGTGCAAAGTTTGAACCGATTCGTAAAAGTCTAAAGTACAGATATGGCGCGCTTCAGAAACCTCCCAGAAGAACACGTTTTTCGCACATTTTTGCACGTGACATCCATACGATGCGCATAAAAATGAGCATTAATTTTAGCGCAGTTAACATCGTTCGAAAAAGGAATTAATCGATTAGCACAATTTGCTTGGGTGCCATCTCCCGTTCTCTATTCAAACCTTGCTTAATGTACTGTAACATAACTACAGTAAGACAGATTTTCTAATGGCTATACAAATGACATCTGGTACGAGCTAAATCTTGCTACCCAATGATCCTAGTTAAAGTAGGAAGCGAGCACCAAGACCGCCTCAAACTGCTATTCTGCTCGTGCCCTTCTCAAATACGATATAGCGTTTCCGCGCTTTAACAATCAGCGATAACAATGTAATTCGATTCAAGAGGCTCCAGTCTTAATGTCCTGTCTCTAACGACTTCTTTTATGATGGTGCACTACGCTAATTATAGTTGAACAGATATTTCAATTAAAGTCCCTCAGTAACACTAGTCGACTATTCAGTGTTATGCATTAGTCAACTAAGTTTGTATGTGTCTTATAACATTTCAGTAGAGCTGCAGGATATGAAGTTGTACGTACAACTTACGGGAATGCCGCTGGGTGATGCCCTCGTCAGTAGTCAACATTCCGACAGGTGAACAGCCATCACTTCAAATGCACAAATGCAACGAGAGGCCGCTGTACAAGGAACTTAAAACCCTCGATACACGGGGCTGCGCCGACTAAGAAACATGATACGGCATATACCGAAAGATAACATGCACACTCACACTCATTGTTAACAACGAGCGCCACCACACAACCAAAGACAAAAAAAGTCAGAAGATATCAATACTGAATATAATATACTGAATATACTGAATAACTATCGGGTGAGCGAGTAGCGTTAATTCCGTCCTTGTGTTGTTTGTCTGGGGAGAGAGCAGAATTCCAAGCAAAATTCAAGAAAAAGCTCCTTTATTTATAAGATCACTTGCTAATTTAATATCAACTCCTTCCGTAACAGCATTATTACAGTAGCTGAAAGTGGAGGGGTGCTTTGTAAAGCCTATCCACCACTCATGCTTACAACAGGCGAGCAAATGTGTTACTGCAGAACAGTACCCCAGTACCGGTCATGATACGCTTTATAACAGCACAGAGATTATGGTAAGCACTCCCAGCTTTTAAGGAAAGCATGCCGTTAAGAAATTAGTTGAGATGAGTGTATAAACATATTAACAAATTAACAAATGTTAACTAAATTCTCTAGAATTATATGACATTATCGTTGGTACTCAAATACACTGACGGAAAAACTAGCTATCCTATGTCCTTAATTCCTTTAGGTTTCTATTATAAGGTTGTATTAAACTCAAGGAAACCACAGTCAGGCTCCCACATGTTCAAAGAAATAATGCGCACTGGCTGTAGAATACTTGTTATTAAGTCACGACCGGTTTCGCATCCTAAGGATGCGTCTCCTAGTGGTGCGAAACCGGTCGCGACTTTCAATAAGATCTTCGGAATCCCTATTTCTGCCATTCGTTACAGATGTTCTTTAAAGTTTTGTTTATGTTCTTCTGTCTTGTCATTTACTGCAAAAATATTCAGTTCTTGGCTAATGATTTCATTAGGAATGCTGTCCGCTTTAGTGTTATCTTTGACTGACAGTAAAATTGTCATTTCAGCAGCCTAAACATGCCTAGAATCTTTTCTGTTCATAGCCCAGATTTACCTACCATGCAGTAGAACAGGTTCCGCAATCACCTGAGAGAATTTCATTTTTTGTCTCTTCGTGTATTTTTTAATTTTCCCATTATAATGCCACTCTACATGCTTATCTTCGTTAAGTCCGCCCCTCCGCAGCTGAGAGGTCAGCGGAGATGGCTGCCACTTGGAGGGGCTGAGTTCGATTCCCGTCACTGCCAGAGATTTTTCCTTGGTAGGAGGACTGGTACAGCTGCGCTCAGCTCGTGATGCCAATTGAGGAGCTGCTGGAGTGAGATGTAGTGACTAGGCATTCTGGAAAGTGGCAAAACGGCAAGGAGAGCAGTGTGCTGACCACATGTCCCTCCATACGGCACTCGCATGACGCCGCTAGGCGCAGGATGAGACGGCGGTCGATAGACATGCCTTGGGCCTTCGAGACCTTGGAGAGAAGCTCGTTTTACCCCCGTTAAAAGTAGTGTAGCTCTCGAGGTAACACGCTGCCGATTTTGTTGCAAAATCTGATATTCAGTTACTATTTTGTTGCGAACTGGGTATTTCCCATGGAATGCCATTGCTTTAGTTTTATTTACTCCTATCTTCCACTTATAATTATTTCCAATTAAGTTTACAGAATAGACTGATTTTTATAGTTCGCCTTCAGAATTTGCCACCAATAGAATGTCGTCAGCTATATTTTTCGTTGATTATGTTGATTGGTTCTGGCGCATTTTCTTTCCATTTTCGGATGCAATCGTGCACGCACGGTGTCCCAGGAGTAAGGTCAATATTCACGGATATGAATGAGGCGATGATCAGAAACAAAAAATTTAGTAAACATGGGTTCAAAATGCTATAAGCATTTATTCATCTTCCCTGCTGTAAAACACAACTCTTCTAACGATAAGCACACATAGCTCTTGAGATACGTATTTTAGACACCATCTTTACTAGATTCTTTGTTTCTAATTACTGTCCCAGTCATGTACCTTAACACCAACTTTTCTGCATGGGACACCATGTATAAATATTAGAAAGAATAGGTGATAAAGTACACCGTCGCCTCACACCTTGGTTTATTAAAATCTTTTGTCCTGTGTAATTTGGGACGTCAAGTATATTGTGAGGTTTTTTGTACAGACTCTTGATGCAATTTATTAAGTTATATGGGTATTCATGTTGTAAGAGGTCCATAATTAAAGAATTTGTTGCTAGCGCACTCGAGCTGATGTAATTTCGATGTATTGCTCACGCCCAGCCTGCGATATGTAAGCTAGAAGAGAATCTGAGACCAAAGAGCAGTATTGACTGCAGTAGGAACTGTGTGGCAGTAGGAGTAAGTTGTTACTAGCGAGCAGTCTGGTCTGGTGTATCGTGTTGCCTGGGCCGGTCGTGTGCAGCGATTGCGGAGCCTGAGCGTTGTAGGATAAGGTAAAAGCAGCCTCGCGCATATATAGTATTGTTACATCAAGTCCCATGTAAATGTTTTTTTTTTTTAATTGTTAATAATAATCTTTCTCATAAAAAGTAACTTTTGACATTTATCTCAATTTAAAGAATTCACTAATTTCTCCAATCCTTGGCAATCCCGATTATTGAAAAGAAAAGTCAGTTCTTTCCTTTTTTATAAGACAAATCTATCGGCCAGCATTGCACTTAGCTGCGCCAGGAAAATTTCTTTTAGGAGCAGATATATACGCGTTATCCGGCGATCTAATTAAGGTAAGATTTTTCAGTTTATTCAGAATGATGTATCAGGGCCATGACGCAGCATTGCTGACGTCCAAAATTTACCAGGTTAAATTGACTGTCAATTATTGAAAGGTTATAGGTTTGTCACATTGTATTATATTTTCACTGTTGGGTAGTTACGCTAAATGAGAGTATTATTCATATTATTTTATTTTATGAGGAGGCTACACTTGGCGACAACCGGCCAGGATCGTATTTTTGTGAATTTCTGAGAAGTGGTCAGCTATACATCTGCTCTTATTTACTTAATATTAAAAGTAGTTTGCATCTGGTGCAAAGCATTTACTAATTTGTCACTTTTTCTTTCACAGATCATCGGCAATTTATTGCTCTTTGTTGTAACTGTATTTGTTCCATTTTTGCTTTGTCTTTGTTTGATTTTGTGCTTAACTTTGAGTTGTGAAAATGCCGCGAAAAACTGCTAACAGTACATCGCGAGTCGTAATGAGTGAAAAAGCCGACTTTAAAAATTGACTGATAATACTAGCGACACTCAGTGTCTTGATGATAATCCTCCAGTTACAGACAATCAGTGCGTACCGATCACTAGTAATGATTTTAATGCTAATGATGAGCAAAGAAATTCAATTGTGTACTCTGTTAATTTAACTACAAGTGATGAGGCGGCACGTTCCGTTACAATGAACGCTGCCCAGTTTAACACACCTGATTTGCAAAATTTTCTTCTCACGAAGATGAACAATGTAGCAAAATAAGTCAGATTTATTTGATTCCGAGGTAGTGACCCACAGTGCACGTCCAATTAGCAAACCTTTTTGTGAATCAGACAATGACCAAATGGTTATACAAAACGTGACACATGCAGATACACCCCATCACATAGCACAGAGAATACAGCAGCTAATTTTGGCATGGATCGAGTTATGGCATTATTGCTACAACTTAATGAAAGTTTCAAACAGTCGAATGAAAAACAAGACAGAAATTACAAACAACTTAATGAAAAACTAGAGAACAATTCCAAACAACTTAGTGAACAGATTACAGCCGTTCTCATGATACTAAAGAACAATTACGTGAGGAAATTATGGCTTGTGCTAGGAATAGTAGTGAAGAGATTATATCCGTTGCACAAGAATTAAGTAATACACATGCAGCCACAACTAAATTACTTAGAGATGAAATTAGTGCAGCCGCTAAACAATGTTCTGAAAACGCAACACAGTTACGCGACGAGTTTAAATTAATGTCAGCAGAACTTTCACACACGCTGGACGCGAAAGTCGACAAGAAATTTGAACAACAAAACAGCCTAATTGACGAACTTTTTACTCACCACCTACAAAACAGTGAAACGCGTTACCGTAAATTCATACAGGAACAGAACAAAGCAAAGAAATAAGTCATGGAAACAATTACTGCACAGAGACAGGAAGATAAGCGTAAATTATTTACGAAAGCAAAAACATACGTAGACAATAACATTGCTACAGTATCAGACGAAATCAATACTATTAAACAGTTGAACACCGAATTGCATGATAAAATCTCCGATCTTAAAACAAAAACAGACACACACAGTAGACTTTCAGACAGTGACCAACAGACTTGAACAATTGGAATTAATACAGGATCCCGATGCCATTAAAGCAGACGTTAAGAAATTGAACAAAACTACCCGTAAAATCCAAAAACAAATTAATGCTTGTGACACTAAAAATGATGATCAGGTTAAAGAATTGACTGAAAAATTTGATGAATTGGCCAGTCGTATTGACGTTATCGAAAATAACAATGATACCAAATCAGACGATACGTCACCAGTTTCGTTCAATCAAACACCTGAATACCAAAACATACAGCAAACAATCAGCGAGATAGATTCGTCCAATAATATATTACGAAGAAAATTTTCATGTTTACAGCAAGATGTGACAGAGATGAAAAATGTTACAGCCTCTAACACGACACAGCATACGCCACATTCCGAACATTTGCCACACTCACACAGCCAGAATAATTTAAGTAACTTGGAGAGAGTACGTGACTTGGATTCCGGGCAGACACAGACAAACGGATTATCATACAATCCTGAATCAGTTCACACAGTCAGAGACAATAACGTTGATTATAAACAATTTTTATCCGTAAAAAAATCTAAGGTATTTAAAAATGACAGAACACAAATACATCCTTTGGACTGCATACGACAATTTGCTTTTGTATTTCCATCAGCTTGGCCTTTAATGCAGAAACTAGAATTGGACTGGATACAACAATTTGCTTTTGAATTCTCACCGACATTGCCTGTAATACAGAAACTAAAATTTATTTGCATCGCGTAAGAGACCTCAGGGGATTCATTACACTTAGATGAATATGTGCCGTAGCGTGCACAGAGCCCCGAGCCGTAGTAGTGCTATTTCATCTTTAGTTTTCTGCACTGCTGCCTTCTCTTCTACTATCCTTTATATCTATCAAAATAGCTCTTCAACTATCGATCTATCTAGGATTAAGAAAAAGTAAAGAGAACCTGATATGACAAGTTTTACCGAAAGTGACAGTTTTCATTAGACACTCCCGAAATGGCAAGAACAGCATAATTTTAATAACAGTCAGAATTTTAATCACCAGTATGTACAAAATTTTCAGCAATCGCAGACACATTTTGGCAACAATAGAGGGTTTTCACCGCAACAGCATCAAAAGCAGTCGGTTAGCATACCTAACCAACAATGTAGTCTGCAAGGTCAACCAAGCTTTAATGTTTCGCCGCCTACACGTATAGCGTCGGCTCCACCAAATAGTAACGCACAGCAACAAAGAAATCACTACGTACAGAATACGCATCATTTCAACTCCTGTCGCAATGCGCCGTATAGCAATGATTATTATAACGGACGTAAAAGTAATGAGCACAGTTTTCAGCGTAACAGTCGGTCTTACCAGCAGCAGAATCATCCGCAACAACAGATTGTGATGAATGAACCAGACAGTATATATCATCCTCAACGTAATACGTCAGGGAGAAATAACAGAACAGTACAAATAGTGGAAATGCCACAGCATCCTCCCGCAAATAACAGCACGTCAGATGGAATTTGACTAGATACGGCACAGATTGAACCTTCCAGCGAAGTAAGCAATACTTTTGATACACAGACTCTTGTTCACGAAAATGTTATTTCTTTTGACGACATCCGAGACACTCTTTTGCATGAAAAACCAGTTATTCAAAAAACCATTTCCTACCCTGTCATTGAAGTAAAGATTGTATCATCCACGTTTTCGGCAGTAATCGACTCTGGATCACCTATGTCAGTTATAAATGAGGAAACTTTCAACGCTTGTAACAAAGAGAATACTTATCCTACATTACCATTAGGCAAAACTAAAGTAAAAGGAGTAGTATCTGGTAAAGGAGCAGATGTAAAATTACAGACACACTTATCATTTTGTATTGCAGGTCATACGTTCCACTCAAATTTTTGGATTGTTTCCTTATTGACAACAGACGTTATTTTAGGTACGAATTTTTTGGTACAACACGACGCAATTATTGACTTTCAAAATTCCTATTTAATGTTAAAGGATGAAAATGTACAACTGGCATTAGATTTTCAGCACTCTTTATCTGCAGAAGAACAAACAATTAATCGGACAGAGGTCATTTCTGCATCACGTAACATAGACTGTCATTCCACATTGTTCACAGATACGTTCGTACACAACTATAATATACCAGACGAAGCCGACTATGACGTTATGCAAATGATTTCTGATAAAGTTAAACAGAGCAGCGCAAATACAAACGACGAGCGTACGCAACTACGCAAAATTCTTTTACAGCAAGCTCCAGTTTTTGACAACATCCCTGGTACTATTGTCCGGTTTCATGTATGAATTTCAAGTTAAACAGCACGACACGTTTAAAGCCAAACATTATCCCATTCCGTATATTCACAAAGAACAAGTTAAGAAAGAATTGCAAACTACGCTTGACCAAGGTATTATTGAACCAGCAGTTAGTCCGTACATAAACCCGCTCCATATTGTTAAGAAAAAGGATGGCTCACTTCGCCTCGTACTTGATTCACGTCACATCCACGACATTATTATTAATGAAACAGATCGCCCACAAACACTAGAAGAACTTCTACAGAAATTTCATGGTACTGCTATTTATTCCACATTAGATTTGAGATCAGGATTTTGGCAAATTCAGCTCCATCCGAACTGCAGAAAGTACACAGCATTTCTCTGTTTTGGTGACTGATATCAATTTTGCAAATTAGTTCGGTTTAACAATTTCTTCAGCAGCATTTATTCGCGGTTTGAATACTATACTTCCGACAGAACTTAGAAGACAGAATCACAACGTATGTAGACGACATTCTTATTGCAGAAGCTAACTGGTCTGAACACAATTTGATTCTGCAACAACTGTTGGAAACTTTTCGTGCACAAGAACTCACAGTTAATCTTAACAAATCGCACTTTGGCAGAACTTCCATAAAATTTCTTGGACACGTAATTTCAGCAGAAGGCTTGTGCCTGACCCGGAAAAACTTCAAGCTCTACGTGACATTACTGTTCCAACGACAAAGAAACAATTACGCAGCTTTCTGGGATTAATTAACTTTTTCCGTAAATTTATTCATTACTCTGCTTTAGACACCCCTAGATTATGCCAACTGACGGGGAAAAACCCTATTTGGCCTGGTATATCCAAGCGCAGTCTGAATTTGTCAATCTGAAACAAGCTTTGTTGAATGCACCACTTTTATCACACCCAGATCTCACTAGAAATTTTTCCATTGCCACCGACAGTTCTAACACAGCTTTAGGCGTACACATTTTTCAGGAAATTGAAGAAGACGGTAATACAGTAATTAAAAACATCGCCTTTGCAAGTCGTATTCTGTAATCTGCTGAACGCAATTATTCTGTTACAGAACTTGAAACATTGTGTGTTGTATGGGCATTTACCCGATTTAGGCATTTTCTTTATGGAAGACGTACTACCGTTTACACAGACCACAGAGCTATCCAGTTTTTACTTTGCGCTACATTTACACATGACAGATTAAGCAGATGGAAACTTTATTTACAGGAATTTAATTTTACAATTGTTCACATTCCCGGTACACAAAATATTGTAGAAGATGCACTATCCCGTTCTCTCTGCAACAATCAGCAAGACATTGCAACCAACTTCTGCCAAGCAAATTCTAGCGTCATGTATATTCAACATGTCGCATTTGAAAATTTCATTTCATCGTCATTACGAGACATAGCACAAGAGCAGAGTAAAGACAACGTATGGAAAGAAATTAAACGCCTTTGGCAAGATAAGAATAACGTTACCATTAGAAACCATTACACGGTACGCAATAACATTGTTTCGCCGCTCTCATCCTGACGGCAACAACTGGTTATTATGCATTCCTGACGAACTTGTTAACAAATTAATTTGGTATACTCTTTTAAGTTACGCACATTATGGAGCCAGAAAATGTTTTCTTATACTGAGACAGCACTGTTATTTTGCCAACATGGAGAAACGTATTCGACGAGTTTTAGCGTCATGTACAATCTGCCAGAAAGCTAAATCAGACACGACTTCACATATTCCTCCGTTACTTCCCATTGTACCTATTAAATTAAAACATATGGGCGCTATAGACATTTTTGGTCCGATTCCCAGAACTAATAGAGGTTTTTGCTACATCTTTGTCGCTGTTGGAACTCACTTCGAAATTTGTTACCTTCACTCCATTGCGCAAAGCTACTGCTAAATCTATTTCGAATGCATTTGGAAAACATTTTTTATTTCATGTAGGGCATGTATTGAAAGTAATTTCCGACAATGGACCACAATTTCGATCTGCGATATGGACACGTATGTTACGAGCTAGAAACATTTCTCCGATCTATATATCCACGTATCACGCTTCTTCGAACCCCTGTGAACGACTGATAAAAGAAATTGGTAAACTGTGTAGAATGTACTGCCATAAAAGACATATTGATTGGGATACACACATACTCTCATTCCAGGATGTAATTAACTCGATACCAAATGAATCTAGTATGCTATCTCCGACTGTTATATTGAATAATGTTGAACCACCTAACAAAATTAAAGAAATAGTATCCTTTCCTACATCTCGTCGACTACGCCACCATGAAGTAATTGAGATTGCGCTCAACAACATCAAACGTGCCGCAGAGCGCCGGAGAAGACAGCAAAAACAGGTTTGTACACGCCGTGACTTTCACATTGGACAGAAGATATTAGTACGCACACACTATTTATCCAACAGAGGAAAGAGTAGATGCAGTAAATTTGAACTTATATACGCAGGTCCATACAGAATTCGCAGCATTCCTCATCCCAATGTGGTACATGTTGAAACTTTGAGAACCAGAAAAAGCAAAGGCAATCACCATGTCTCCAATATTAAACCCTTTATTGAATGAACATACTTTATGATTTATCACATTTTAATGCCTTTTCCGGTTATTGATATGAACACTTACTGATGATTATCATATTTTTTCCTGACAAGTGCCCGGCAACGTAAGGTTAGCAGGTCGCTTTTCTTGTCGTTATATATCAGACCGTGCACATTCTTGATTTTTTGTGTATGTATGATTGTTTTCCTATCGAAAGTGGAATTTTGTCTGTATGCACTATCAAATGTTGAAGATGTAACAAACACCAGTTGACTTTGACGTTTTTCCTTATGATATCTCAATATTTTGACTAGTCTGCATTTTTTGCTACTGCATTATGATACTGTGTGTACATTTTTGCACTTGGAAACTGACTATGTTTTTGACCTAATACGTTTTCTGTCATGCTATGCTGTATGCTTAATTATATCACTAGAAACAAGTTTTTATTTAATGGGTATATGAATTAAATACAAGATATTAATCCTTATTCATCATTTTTCAGAAAGCGATACCATGTAAAGGAAATAAATAATACAACCACAGTGGTTTACTATCAATTGGAAATTTCACCTTCGGAATGAACGAAAGAAAATGCAATACTATGTCATGAAGAGTAATTGGATCAGAATTAACAAGCATTAACCAGAATATACTATACACATCGTATGATAGCAGTCTTGACTAATTATTTTTCTTTCAGAATACGAGGCGATTATTGCAGGCTGTCAGACAGAACTACACATGTTAATTTTAGTGATGAAATATGCTAGAAGTAAGAAACTCTATACTATATGAAGTAATGAATGATAATGAATAGTTGTGTGAAGTAAATGGTAATATGAATATGCATAATGAAGTGTCTATTCTTTGCAGATGATGATAAATGATGATGAATAGTTATATGAAGAATATGGTAATATGAATAATGAAGTTTTTCTTTACAGATAATGATAATATTTACTGTTAGTTAAGAAATGCTAAGTAGTTATTTAAGTATTTGTTGCAGTTCCTTTTGACAGTATGTCTTATGTCGCATAGTATAATGACTGAATCTACATCTACATGACTACTCTGCAATTCACATTTAAGTGCTTGGCAGAGGGTTCATCGAACCACAATCATACTATCTCTCTACTATTCCACTCCCGAACAGCGAGCGGGAAAAACGAACACCTAAACCTTTCTGTTCGAGCTCTGATTTCTCTTATTTTATTTTGATGATCATTCCTACCTATGTAGGTTGGGCTCAACAAAATATTTTCGCATTCGGAAGAGAAAGTTGGTGACTGAAATTTCGTAAAAAGGTCTCGCCGCGACGAAAAACGTCTATGCTGTAATGACTTCCATCCCAACTCGTGTATCATATCTGCCACACTCTCTCCCCTATAACGCGATAATACAAAACGAGCTGCCCTTTTTTGCACCCTTTCGATGTCCTCCGTCAATCCCACCTGGTAAGGATCCCACACCGCGCAGCAATATTCTAACAGAGGACGAACGAGTGTAGTGTAAGCTGTCTCTTTAGTGGACTTGTTGCATCTTCTAAGTGTCCTGCCAATGAAACGCAACCTTTGGCTCGCCTTCCCGACAATATTATCTATGTGGTCCTTCCAACTGAAGTTGTTCGTAATTTTAACACCCAGGTACTTAGTTGAATTGACAGCCTTGAGAATTGTACTATTTATCGAGTAATCGAATTCCAACGGATTTCTTTTGGAACTCATGTGGATCATCTCACACTTTTCGTTATTTAGCGTTAACTGCCACCTGACACACCATGCAGCAATCTTTTCTAAATCGCTTTGCAGCTGATACTGGTCTTCGGATGACCTTACTAGACGGTAAATTACAGCATCATCTGCGAACAGTCTAAGAGAACTGCTCAGATTGTCACCCAGGTCATTTATATAGATCAGGAACAGTAGAGGTCCCAGGACGCTTCCCTGGGGAACACCTGATATCACTTCAGTTTTACTCGATGATTTGCCGTCTATTACTACGAACTGCGACCTTCCTGACAGGAAATCACGAATCCAGTCGCACAACTGAGACGATACCCCATAGCTCCGCAGCTTGATTAAAAGTCGCTTGTGAGGAACGGTGTCAAAAGCTTTCCGGAAATCTAGAAATACGGAATCAACTTGAGATCCCCTGTCGATAGCAGCCATTACTTCGTGCGAATAAAGAGCTAGCTGTGTTGCACAAGAGCGATGTTTTCTGAAGCCATGCTGATTATGTGTCAATAGATCGTTCCCTTCGAGGTGATTCATAATGTTTGAATACAGTATATGCTCCAAAACCCTACTGCAAACCGCCGTCAATGATATAGGTCTGTAGTTAAATGGATTACTCCTACTACCCTTCTTGAACACTGGTGCGACCTGCGCAATTTTCCAATCTGTAGGTACAGATCTATCGGTGAGCGAGCGGTTGTATATGAGTGCTAAGTAGGGAGCTATAGTATCAGCGTAATCTGAAAGGAACCTAATCGGTATACAATCTGGACCTGAAGACTTGCCCGTATCAAGCGATTTGAGTTGCTTCGCAACCCCTAAGGTATCTACTTCTAAGAAACTCATGCTAGCAGATGTTCGTGTTTCAAATTCTGTAATATTCCATTCGTCTTCCCTGGTGAAGGAATTTCGGAAAACTGCGTTCAATAACTCCGCTTTAGCGGCACAGTCGTTGATAACTGTACCATTGGCACTGCGCAGCGAAGGTATTTACTGCGTCTTGCCGCTTGTGTACTTTACATACGACCAGAATTTCTTCGGATTTTCTACCAAATTTCGAGACAATGTTTCGTTGTGGACCCTATTAAAGGCATCTCGCATCGAAGTACGTGCCAAATTTCGCGCGTCTGTAAATTTTAGCCCATCTTCGGGATTTCGCGTTCTTCTGAACTTCGCATGCTTTTTCCGTTGCCTCTGCAACACCGATCGGACCTTTTTTGTGTACCACGGGGGATCCGTTCCATCTCTTACCAATTTATGAGGTATGAATATCTCAATTGCTGTTGCTACTATATCTTTGAATTTGAGCCACATCTCGTCTACATTCGCATAGTCAGTTCGGAAGGAATGGAAATTGTCTTTTAGGAAGGCTTCTAGTGGCACTTTATCCGCTTTTTTAAATAAAATTATTTTGCGTTTGTTTCTGATGGATTTGGAAGAAATGGTATTGAGCCTAGCTACAATGACCTTGTGATCACTAATCCCTGTATCAGTCATGATGCTCTCTATCAGCTCTGGATTGTTTGTGGCCAAGAGGTCAAGTGTGTTTTCGCAACCATTTACAATTCGCGTGGGTTCGTGGACTAACTGCTCGAAATAATTTTCGGAGAATGCATTTAGGACAATCTCGGAAGACGTTTTCTGCCTACCACCAGTTTTGAACAAGTATTTTTGCCAACATACCGAGGGTAGGTTGAAGTCCCCACCAACTATAACCGTATGAGTGGGGTATTTATTTGTTACGAGACTCAAACTTTCTCTGAACTATTCCGCAACTGTATCATCGGAGTCTGGGGGTCGGTAGAAGGAGCCAATTATTAACTTAATTCGGCTGTTAAGTATAACCTCCACCCACACCAATTTGCACGGAGTATCTACTTCGACTTCACTACAAGATAAACCACTACTGACAGACACAAACAATCCACCACCAATTCTGCCTAATCTGTCTTTCCTGAACACCGTATGAGACTTAGTAAAAATTTCTGCAGAACTTATTTCAGGCTTTAGCCAGCTTTCTGTACCTACAACGATATCAGCTTCTGTACTTTCTATTAGCGCTTGAAGCTCAGGGACTTTTCCAGCGCAACTACAACAATTTACAACTATAATTCCGACTGTTCCTTGATCCAAGCACGTCCTGTAATTGCCAAGCACCCTTTGACATTGCAGCCCATCCCGCACTTTCCCGAGGCCTTCTAACCTAAAAAACCGCCCAGTCCACGCCACACAGCCTCCGCTACCCGTGTAGCCGCCAGCTGAGTGTAGTGAACTCCTGACCTATTCAGCGGAACCCGAAACCCACCACCCTATGGCGCAAGTCATGTTTTGGGAAAGACAGCTAGAGTACATACATATTAAGTACACGTTTCATTACCTGTTAATTCGAAGTTCACTATTTTTCAGCATAATATGCATTTCTTCTTTTAGCTCAGTAATCCCTTTTGTATTTTTCCAGGAGAAGCTTTTCATGATACTTACTATACCTGTTACTTATTAAACCTGTTCTAGTACTTGCATTGTTTTACCCAGTTGTGTCTATCATTTATGAATGTGATCACATATACTGTACTTGTTTCATAACCTTGCTACAGCTGACTCATGATGAATGACGTTAATAATCCTTATTTCCAGCAAGAAGTCAAAAGCAAATATTTTCATGCCCCAGCAATTAATTATCTATCCCAGTACAATGCATTGCTAGCAAAAAAAAAAATTACAAGTCCCAACTATTACCAGTATACAACTAAATAATGCTACCAGGTTAAGATATATTTTTAGTCCTAAAGATAATGCAAATTTTCTGTGTATTGATTCCATTATATCTATGTATTATTGGACTACCGACCTTGAGTAATAGTTCCAATATCTTACATTTTAAATATGTCTTATGTCACCTACATGATATCATATATAAACACCACTAGCTTGATGCTACACTCAATAGCTCCCGTTTTAAATGATGACTTGTGAATAACATTGAATAATGTTTTGTAACACTTTATGAATACTTTGTAACTGGGCAATTCATGCCACTGATTACTGTAATATGATGACTTATGGATAAATGCTATGCTATTAATTAAGTCTTGCTTTGATTGATGACTTCTGAATAATGTAGAAAAATGTTCAGTAACTAACCAATGAGTGCCAATAATTATTCAAATCGGTTGATACACTAGTGTAATTCTGTGATGACTAGCATAAGAGTTAATGTCCTTCACCTTCTGGCCTAATTACCAGCAATTACCGCAATATCCGTTTATCCTGTCCATCCTCATGATCATGGAGCACTATATTGGTTTTTGCACTAATTCTACGTTGCTGTAAGAGTATGGATTCTACAAGAATATGGTGTTGACATATCAAGCTGTCCACCACCTTGAACGATGGAGATGTTATTATGGTCCCACTGTTTGGTGTACCTAATGTACTACCAAAATGATAACATTGAATATTAATACAACATTTCAGTGTCTTGGCTACACTGATAAATACTTCAGGGAAGAGAACTTCAGATTGTATCACTTGGTATTGTGCTTCTGTAGAAAGATATGGACTTTCAGTGCAGCTACGTGCAACCTACTGTGCTACAACCATGATGCAATCCTTCCCATTCCTTTCCTAGTTCCTGTAAAATAGTAAAGGCTTATACAGTGCATTTAAATTCTTGTAAAATGATAAAAACTTTTATCGTGCTTGTGCACTCTATTTTGTTAATATATTTTGTACTCATTGTGTATATACTTTGTCATTTCCGAATATGTTTTGTACTCAGTGCGTGTGCACTCTATGTTGTAATATATTTTGTACTCATTGTGTATATACTTTGTCATTTCTGAATAAGTTTTGTACTCAGTGCGTGTGCACTTTATTTAATTTCTTAATATGTTGTGCACTTATCAATGATGTATATACTCTGTGATTGTAGCCTTAGTAAACTAAATAGATTATAGAAAAATTTGTTGCTCATGGCAAGTCCAATTGACTCACCATCGCTGCCAAATTTTTGCCCCCCAGTGGAGGGTTATGTAAGAGGTCCACAATTAAAGAATTTGTTGCTAGCGCACTCAAGCTGATGTAATTTCGATGTATTGCTCACGCGCAGCCTGCGATATGTAAGCTAGAAGAGAATCTGAGACCAAAGAGCAATATTGACTGCAGTAGGAACTGTGTGGCAGTAGGAGTAAGTTGTTACTAGCGAGCAGTCGTGTCTGGTGTATCGTGTTGGCTGGGCCGGTCGTGTGCAGCGATGGCGGAGCTTGAGCGTTGTAGGATAAGGTAAAAGCAGCCTCGCGCATATGTAGTATTGTTACATCAAATCCCATGTAAATGTTTTTTTTAAATTGTTAATAATAATCTTTCTCATAAAAAGTAACTTTTGACATTTATCTCAATTTAAAGAATTCACTAATTTCTCCAATCCTTGGCAATCCCGATTATTGAAAAGAAAAGTCAGTTCTTTCCTTTTTTATAACACAAATCTATCGGCCAGCAATGCACTTAGCTCCGCCAGGAAAATTTCTTTTAGGAGCAGATATATACGCGTTATCCGGCGATCTAATTAAGGTAAGATTTTTCTGTTTATTCAGAATGATGTATCAGGGCCATGACGCAGCATTGCTGACGTCCAAAATTTACCAGGTTAAATTGACTGTCAATTATTGAAAGGTTATAGGTTTGTCACATTGTATTATATTTTCACTGTTGGGTAGTTACGCTAAATGAGAGTATTATTCATATTATTTTATTTTGTGGGGAGGTTACAATGTTTTACCACAATTTCCGTACAAGCGCTTTCTTTCCGTCCTAAGAAATGCTTTCTCAAATCTATGTAAAACTTGCAAGTTGGTAAATTCTATTCTTTTCTGTATTATTTGCTCCACGGTGCACTTATGGTGTTGGTTGCTTTCCGCTGCGTATTGCAGTTGGTAATTTTTTAATGTGAAGGAGACGCGGTGAATGAGCGTTTGGATCATTAGAAAAGATGGGGGAACCAGTGAGAAAATAGTGTTCGATAAACGTCTTCATGATCTAGAGTGTAGAAATTAAATGGAATATTTTGTGCAGAATGTTGTCACATATAAATAATAGTTGGCAAAACTGAAACTGTACTCTTAGGTTCCTGCGCAATCAAAACCTCGGAAATCGGGACATTTCTGAAATACCTCACAAAGTTTTCGAAACAGTCATTGGTCTACGCTACGGGACCGTCCGTTACCACAGCCAGTTTTCCTCAAATCACAGTCGTGATTCGCCACCTCAGAACCAAACTGTAACATTTCAACCTCCCTCTGCCTAGAGCTGCTACATACCAGTCCATCATACCAAGATTTCTCACACTCACATTCGTTGGCTTATCAACCCACAATCAAACTGTAATGTTTCAACCTATCTTAGATTCGGGTTACGCTACAGGTCAGTCCGTTACACAGCCAGATTTCCTCCTGTCATATCATCGGCTTCGCCAACTCATATCCAAACCACAGAATAGTATACAGGAACGAAAGCAGAGGGCGACTCCTTTGATTCGTATGACGACAAGCGTTGCGCACACGCAATTTTGAAACCGATAAATGCGAAACGATAGCTGCTCACTACTCGGCTCAAAACGGATATTCATACGAAAAGGAAGTAATCTAACAGGCTAAACATAACCTATACGAAAGCAAATGGTAACGAAATAAGTTGTGATCAATCTGTATCAAAAACTTATCGCATAAGCTTTTAAATTCATTACTGTTCTCGTATGCAAGCTGTGAACTGTCATTGGTTTAGTTTCCGATAAAAATGTCAGTTTCTTTCCTTGCAACAGTTTCATTTCACCTCTTTTCTTTTCTTGGACTCTGAACTGAAAAAAACCACTTTAATTCAAACAGAAACAGCTGTTACGGGACACACTGCAGGAGTTTCCGTGTTCATATCAGTACTGGAATTTTCATTTATGTTTTCAGCCTGAAAGTAACATAGATATTATTTATTTGCATGTCTGGATGGAAAGTCATTAATGACGATTGACAGCCGTCCGAAATTAATTCGAAACAAATTGGTGTATCCAGACAGCCAAAGTGGGTAAGGCGATCCCTCGCAATAATCAGGGAACATGGGTTCGAATCCTGCTCCGGCAAAAAATTTCCCACATCATTAATAGGTAGAATATCTATACCAAGAACAGCTGATGCCAAGATATTCGCAGTCATAGAATTTATTTCCTATTAAATGTAGATATCAATTTAAGAGAAGACAGTAGGCTGCAATAAAATTTAATTTATACATATGTGTTGAATTAGGTCCGGATGTAGAAGTTCACTGTAACACATTTTGTAATATTAATCATATTCGCTTAACAACTGATTGTTGATAAGTGTCGTTAAGATGCTTCTGTGGAGCTTTGTCCGAAAGATGAGATGTGTTTCAGCTTACCCATTCTGTAACTGTTGGCGTGGAATGTCTTTTTCATCATTTTCTTCCAGCAGCAAGCATAGCAATAAATCGCGATCACTAATTTGAGAAACGTGCAACTGGTAGGGTTCTTGCATTTAACTTAGGGTCCACTCAGCAACTAATAAATACACAAAACCCTCCGTTGCCAAATTTACATTTATTGTAATTTTAATTAACGTGGGATCCAATAAAACATCAAACATGTAGGCAAAATGTACGCATCTAAATACTACTTAAAAAAGGAATAAAATCACTTAAATCTGTTTCCACAAGAGGAGAATACAACGTCCCAATTCGGACCTCATTAACACTTACATTTTACTGACATTAAATATAAGAAGATAAATTATTATACATGTGACGAGAACAAATGAATAACACTATCAATTTTTACAGATGATAATGCGACTATATCCACGAAGGTTCGCGCCTTGGCAAGCGAGATACTTAACTTCAACATATAAAGTGATTACAGTAAGCCCTAATTCCACTAGACAAACGTAGTAACGATATAAGCGAGACAAATGTACTGAAGGAGGATAGCTGGATGTGCCGTAGTAAAAAGGGCCACTATCAATCCCGTCAGGACGCGACCCCCGTGAACACGTCAGTTTCAGCTACCTGCAACATACACAGTCATTTGTAGCTTCTTAAAAACAATTAATATGAAAAGGCACAACCCTTAACACACTAATAAAATATAAACGACTACTTCACAGTACTAGCTCCTCTTTAGACAAAACAAACAGCAGAATATTAAAAACACGTAAAATACTTCTAACCTATAACAAACTAAGGTCCACGTAATAGAATATCGTCTTGAGCTTATAGAATACTCAGTTTTACTTGCTTGTTTATAGGTCTTACAACTCAACTTAACAGTGTCAGCTTAAGCAAACCCGCTTATACAAAACTCGAAATATGAGAAGAATAACGATTGAAGCCACTGACAATGCTAGGCTGTCACACAGAGGAGACAATAATAATTTACAGCGGCACACAACCGACCTTACATCTCCAATTTAGTATAATCAGAATAAACAATTTTGTGTATAATAATTACTTACAATACCATGACAATCTCCGAATAACATTTATTACCCAAGGTAGGTGCTTCGAGTGTATTCACTTACTGGAAGGGTTTTAACTTTGCATCCCTTGCCACATAGCTCTCTGTTTACACACTTCTGCAACTAAAGAAGGGCATATAAATGCACATATAACTGATGGGTTTAAGCAGAATAAAACAGACCTCAGTATAGCGCAAATGGCTTCATTTGCTTCACCCGTGGGATATCTTCACCATTCAGTAATTCCGAAATAATATTCAACAACGAGTGAGAGCAAGACGTCGCCGTGGTAGCAGCTATTTACTTCACATAATTTCCTGCACAGACACAAGGCAGACGAAGCGTTTTCACATGCAACAGCGGCGAGCATCAAACATTTTTCCTCCGTCACGCCATAGACACATCTTAATTTCAATGGCTAGTAACAAGAACCTATACATGCCCTCACAGCAGAAAAGTCCCAGAACACAACACTGCACCACCGGGATACCAAACCCGAGGTCCCATCAAGTCACTACCGGGATCTCTCGCTGACCCTGCCCATAGCGTACAGGCGTCGTACCACAGGCCTCACGGTAAACGTCAACACGCCACCTCCGACCCTGCGAATCCACTACGCTGTCTCTTTTCCCGCTCCGTTAACCACCCGACCACCGGCCTGAATCGCGGAAGGAAAAGATGGTGACCCTATAATCGATGGCAGCGATGCCATTCTAAGTGCGAGAACACTGGCGCCAGCCGCGCCACGGCTCAGCATCTACTTGCACGAACTGTTCTTGACTGAACTGCATGCTACTTGCACGTTGCACCGTGAGGCGGTGTACTCATTTAAAATGAACTTCTATTTTCTCCATTCCGTAATGTAATGTGGGTTTGCTTCCAATTTCATAAACCATTTTAATATGTTACCTACATTTATTACACAGCAACGTGCCACCTAAACAGGACCAAACGTAAAGCAGCCAGCGACCCCATTTTTCACCCGAAACCCCTCAAATTTTATGCTTCAGATTACTAGAAAATTAAGTATCACACTGTGACCAAAATCGGAAAAATTTATACTTCATCATCGAGCTGTGATGTGAAACTATAAGATACCGTAGAAAACAGTTTTGGCGACCAATTACTTAAATCAGAATCGATACAGATTTGAAGAAATCGTGCAACTGCGAAACAAGACGTTTTTAATTTTTTAAAGGAAAAGAAGAACCTCCATCGAAAATTCACATACAAGGGTTAATGCAGATTTGCTTAATTTATTTGCAGTATTTTTTAAAGTTTAGTCAGCTTTCATTGTTTACAATAAGAAAATCGGGAAACTCAATTTTCTCTCGTACTGCTATCAGCCGCTTGTGAGAATCCCTCGTTACCTTCCTGTGCGGTCTTTTCCCTATTCTCATTATACAGGGTGATCAAAAGTCAATATAAATTTGAAAACTGAATAAATCACGGAATAATGTAGATAGAGAGGTACAAATTGACACACATGCGTGGAATGACATGGGGTTTTATTAGAACCAAAAAAATACAAAAGTTCAAAAAATGTCCGACAGATGGCGGTTCATCTGATCAGAATAGCAATAATTAGCATAACAAAGTAAAAAAGCGAAGATGATGTTCTTTACAGGAAATGTTCAATATGTCCACCATCATTCCTCAACAATGGCTGTAGTCGAGGAATAATGTTGTGAACAGCTCTGTAACGCATGTCCGGAGTTATGGTGAGACATTGGCGTCGGATGTAGCATCGCTAGAGATGTCGGTCGATGACGATACTCTTGAGACTTCAGGTAGCCCCAAAGCCAATAATCGCACGGACTGATATCTGGGGACCTGGGAGGCCAAGCATGACGAAAGTCGCGGCTGATCACACGATCATCACCAAACGACGCGCGTAAGAGATCTTTCAAGCGTCTAGCAATATGGGGTGGTTCTAATAAAACCCCATGTCATTCCAAGCATGAGTGTCAATTTTTACCTCTCCATCTAAATTATTCCGTGGTTTATTAAGTGTTCAAATTTATATTGACTTTTTGATCACCCGGTATATTTCTAACTTTAACGTAACGTGAAACAAATTTTTGCCAGTAGGTTAGCCCAGCAGTTGAAATGCGCAGTTAGCGAAATGAACACAGTATACCCATCCGCCTTTGGCTTCAGACGGAGCTGTTTACTCGGTTTCAATACGGCAGACCTCGCACACGAGCACTTAATTCTGGCGCATGGATTGCGGCCGAATTTCTATTTTGTGTACTCTCAACTAATCTGTGACCAAACTATAACAACATTAATATATATATATATATATATATATATCCCCAAAAATTCCGGCATATTTCGAGAAACGTACAGCACAAGAAATGTATAAGAAAACAAGTAACCAGCTTCATAATTCTCAGCATCCAAATCAACAGTCGTCAATCTCGTGCTATCCACGTCAAAAGCAAAAGTAATCAATTCGTGTCTTCCACCGAAATGGCTCAGTATATTCAGCGATTGTCATTGGCCACTGCATACTGTCACTCGATTGGCTGAGACCAACGGAAAGGAAGCAGAAGAGCCGTATGTGCATTTCAAGCATAGAAATGGTGTAAGGTGTAGCACATAATGCATCCCGCCGCCCCGGTGGCCGTGCGGTTCTGAGCGCTACAGTCCGGAACCGCGGGACTGCTACGATCGCAGGTTCGAATTCTGCCTCGGGCATGGATCTATGTAGGTTAGTTAGGTTTATGTAGTTCTAAGTTCTAGGGACTGATGACCTCAGATGTTAAGTCCCATAGTGCTCAGAGCCATTTGAACCATACTGCATCCGAAAGAGCGATGCCGCAACTTGCAGACCGGCAAGGCAACTGATCGCCGTGCGGCGGAGCATCTCCCACCCGCGGTGCCATCGTCCGCCCCGTTTACGACGACCCTGGCCATGGAAGACAGGCATCATACGACGACGACTCAGGCTAAGGACACGGCACCTTCTGGTACTACGCAAACGGAAAACATCGGAAGGCTAGGCCAATCAAGATCGGGAACCAGGCAACATAACGCGCCAAGGACTGTCACTGTAGAACGTTACACTCCGTCCGGTGTCAGTCAACATTTACTCTCTGACGATCGCGGACGATCTGCAAATCACCGAAGAAGACCACAGGAGGCGCCACTGACAAGCGAGGGACCTTGCCACCAGGCGCTCTAGTATGATAAAAGAAAAAAAACAAATGAGTTATATACATATATATTTCAATTGTTTCAATTGTAATCTGATACATGTTTAATGTTTCATACTAGAATGTGGTGTTCCCAGTTTGGCACAGCTTTGCCACAGGAAACACGAAAGCGGTCGAAGACGTCCGTCTTCTGGTCGGGTCCTGATCGTTGCCAGAAGGAGGCTACTTTTTGATTACGCAAAGGCTTCTTTTATTTGGAAAAGAACAACCCGGATTTCTTTACGTAATCAGTATGAAATTTATAATCACCTAAGGGACCTTTAACAAAGAACAATAAAAAATTGCATTTGCAAATGAAATCATTAATAAATGGGGCAGCTACGAGTTGTACAGAAGACAAGGAGCGGCCTTGATTCCACGACCAGGATGCCGCAGTATTCTCTGCTGTAGTAAAGGCTGTTTGATATTTACAAAAATAATATGACATGGAGGTAAAAAAAAATATAAAGGAAAACAATAGAATAAGAAATCTGGTAAACACTAAATATATTCAAACAATTCTCACAAGCAATTAGGGCTTATTTATAAACAGTATAACTTACATAAGTACTTTTCTAACTGTAAGGTGCGATCAGATTTCAGCTTGTCGTGTGCTAGCTCCTTGGTTCACGTTTTTGTCACAAATTACAGTGATTACTTTTCTCCTTCCTTCAAGACAATTCTTGCACCGTTCAACACCTTCATAACAATGACTCGCCGGTTTACAGTATCGAACATAAATTACTCGAAATTTATTAATTAATAATGTTGTCTGCACGCTGGCAACACCCGCTCACTTTTATGGCTTCAAGTCGACCTTCTTTACGCTTTCACATTACAAGCAGAAGTACGATAAAATCTGAAGATCTACAAAAGTTTTTACTGTCATCTTTTATTTAGATCGAAGCGGAACGTTCAGTTCAGCTTCTGTTAAAATGTTTCTTTGACTTTGCAATCGATGTATTAGCGTCCGCGCTAGATGCGCATCTTTACAGTTACGTAAATTATATAAAACAAATGTCTTTCAAAGAATAGGTCTCATCTCATAAGATGATCATTTAATATACAGACAGGTGAATGCATTTCCAAGGGTACTCACAGCTTTCATACTACGGAAATCCCAATAATATTACAGCGTAAAGTGAAGACATGTGAAATGGATAACGGCTCATCAGATGAGGACAGTAAGCACAGCCCGCCCCCAGCGTCGGAAGCCGACCCCGTCCAGTCATCTGACGACGAAGGCGATGCGCAACCATTCCAAACGGTTCGACACAAACGATCGGGAAAAATGCCGAAAATTGCACAATTACTTGAACAGTCCAACAGGCGTCAACACCCGATTCCTACGTCAAACCAGTTCGACCTGCTTCCAGTAGACAGTGAGCAGATGGAAGTGACGACGTAACCAGCAGTAGAGAAACTGCCGGCGCCACCCACTCAGACCTGCCACAGCCGCCGAAAGTGTCAGCACCAAAGATACCATCAATCGCGATTCAGTATACCTGCAAATACCTTTCCTTGAATAGGAGGTCAAGAAACAAGTCTCCGGTCCGATAAAGGCCAAATATAAGGGGGAAACCATTAAATGCCATTTTGACACTATGGAGGAAGAACGTAAGGCGCTCTGATTCTATCAGCAGACGAAAATCCCGTTTTTGACTCATCAGCTGCCCACGGAAAAATCTCTAAAATTGGTGACCAAATATCTAGCGGCAGAGATTGCAGCCAAAGAAATGACAGAGGCTTCCTCCAAGTCTCTGTCCAGCATTTCAAGTCTAGACATGAGAAAACTACTGAGCTGGTGGCTCTTCCCGTTTATTGTGTCTCCCTGCCTGCAGGACCAACAAGTGACTCAGTCTATGACCTCCACCGTATAATCGACACATGACTCAACTTGGAAACATACCAATCTCTGGAAGGCCCTTCTCAAGGCAAGCGCTCCCTCAGATTTTTTCACACAGCTAATTATTGTGACTTACCTGCCACTTGCATTCGGTGTGGGGACAACCAGCAATCGCAGTCCTTTACCAAGCAACAACCTCAGAAGGCGAAGTGCACAAACTGTCATGGCGATCAACTGGCAACCTACAGAGCCAGTCATATCATTCAACAAGCCCTTCGCATGTATATGGCTCAGGGGCAGGCTATCTAGGAAAGGAGCAGCAAACTACCAAAACTCCAAACTCCAACAACACTGGCGATTTTTGACACCAAGACATTTCCTTCATTGCAATAACGACAACCTTCAGACGAATATCACGGGGCCACCAGCCATCTGAAACTCAGGCGAGTGTCCAAACCCAAATGGATGGCACAAACCACTCAGGATATTTCACAAGCATCACAGACTTCATTACTTCCTTGGAGCAACGGGACACCTTGACCGCCATTAAGAATACTTTACAAAAATTCAAGAACGCACAAAATACCCTCATGAAACTCTTGGTGCTCTTCGAGGGAGCCATATCTCTGTTTGCCCACTACGCGTTTTTGATGCTAATGTAATTATCCGACAAAAGTTGGAACTGGAAGAATTTGTATACCGGCATCAGATTGACACTCTACTAGCAACTGAAACACATCTCTGTCCCACTCAGACATTTCAGCTAAAAAACATGGCAGGCTACAGGATGGGGCGGGACGGCCTTTTCTATCAAAAACTCGATCACCCATGTGCACACTGCTCTCCCCCCACTGGAGACCTTTGAGGACACTTTCCTTATTGCTTATGAGTCCTCACAGATCCTTCCAGCAGAACGTTCTACAGCACATTTGCGCCTGATTCCCAAAGATGTTAGGTGGCAACTTGAAAGCCACATAATTTGCCTGCCGTTGTGGGGTACCGGTTTACGTGGGATACGCCTTTACAATATGGAAGAGCGTCTGAACGCTATAACCTTTGGACTAGAAGACTCTACATGCATTCCAACAAATCATTGACACAGTCCAGATGTCCTCTGCATCGTAACACTCAAGAACCTACAACTAGATCATCAGTTATATACGGTCAACGACCTTACACCTGACCACCATACCATGCTCGGTGTAATGCCTGAGGCCCTGGACTGCTTGCCACAACCACTGGCTACCACTACAGAGTGGTACCGATTAGCGTAATGGCTCAATAATAACGACTGTCCCACCGATGATGTGTCAACTACTCATCACTTCAATGTAGTCATCTGTAATTTGATAGGGGAGATCAAGCATCCCAATTGCCAGGTTTATGTTACCATGGTCCACCACATCCCCCACCAAAACACGTTCTCTCCATTGCTTCAAGAATTGAAATACCTCAAGAACCAGGAGCAATAGTTTTGGCAATGATATAAGAATTCAGATTACCATGGGGAGATGAAGAGGCTCTCCAGATAACTCTACCGTCGAGCTGTACAACATTGTGAGGAATTGGAATACACAATGATCACCTTTGCCCTCCAGACGCGTGAGCACTGGAGTCCAGTCAGTCACTGTTGCCAACCAAGGCCGCCAAAGCGCCGACTCCATTGCCTGCAAGGACCACTGGGCAAGGCTGAAATTTTCATCAATGAGGATGGCTTGATCGACAATGACAATACTGAGGTAATATGTCGCATATCTCATAATATAAGAGAGTCTCGTCGACACATTGAACCACCCCTAACAACACTAGCTGAGACGAAGATTTTAATCTGCCACCTGGGAACCCTCTCCGCCCCCTGGTCCAGACAGCGTTACAAAAAAACATGTAAAACTTCTTCCACGCAAGCCCTTAGTGTTGCTCACAAGGATTTATGATAGTTGTATGGAGCTGTGCTATTTTCTGAGCGTATGGAACGTCGCACGAATCGTTCCAATTCCAAAACCTGACAAAGACCTTAGTCTACCAACTAACTATCGTCTTATCAGCCTACTTTCCACCTTATAGAAGTTGCTGGAACGCCTCATTTTGCTCCACATGACACCATTTATCCACAATCAGGATATCATTAAGCCAGATTAGTTTGCTTTCCAGCCTTTGCTTTCAGCTGAACTTTCAACTACTGTGAGTCACAAAATACATCGCCTATAACATTAATGTTTCCAATTATACAGCGGCCATGCTTTTAAACATAGAAAAAGTGTATGACCATGCGTTGACTGATAAGCTCCTGATCAAACTGCAAAATCTGCAGACCTTCCCTGACTATTGTCTATGTATAATTGGCAGCTTTCCCCCTACACCAGCAGATAATGGTGCATGGGGGTTTAATTAAATAGAATGCAAAAATTTTAATTTTAGTCGCTGTTTGTCCGATTACGAAGTCTCGTAACCGGTTGGCCCTGAATAATATTAGTACGCAATCTGACTGCATAGAATGAAAGGAAATTTGCGTGAACACAATTAATTAATTAAGTCCCCAGCAACTATAAAAGCTACGAAACAAGAAAGCATAAGTGTAACTGTTCTGTATGTGGAAGTGTGATTCAACGTACACATCTGGCACGGTTCTTCCTCAATACGACAAGATGCTTTAAACGCCATTTACAATGAAATAATTTAAAAAAACAGAAATACTTTGATTGCACATCGAAACCAGAATTACACTCTAATACATGAACACAAGCCAGATGCTTTGTTGACTGAACCTGTGACCAAGCGTTGTTATTTAGGACTGAAATAAAAAAAGTTTCTTTACCTTCATATATATTGGCGAAAAATACACTTTGATCATTACAATATCCCCAGTCGAATAACATTTGGTGTCTTGCCCAACAGAACAACTAGTACTCTATCGACGTCTCAACAAGCACAGATCACGCCTACCTCAGAACTACTACTACTCTCTCCAACTTCTCAGCGGCAACTGCCAGTGGAGGCGGCTGAATAATACTCTTTGGAGCAATCTCTGGCGCTGTGACTCAGTGTAGCCACCTTTCAATGGTTCACATTGACGGGCAATGCTCCAGCGTTAGACACCTATAGGAAGATCTTCCACAGGGCTCAGTCCTATTCTAAACTCTTTGCGTCGTTTATGTTAACGTTGGGTTGTTTTTGGGGAAGGAGACCAGACAGCGAGGTCATCGGTCTCATCGGATTATGGAAGGATGGAGAAGGAAGTCGGCCGTGCCCTTTCAAAGGAACCATCCTGGCATTTGCCTGGAGTGATTTAAGGAAATCACGGAAAACCTAAATCAGGATGACCGGACGCGGGATTCAACCGTCGGCCTCCCGAATGCGATTCCAGTGTCTAATCACTGCGCCACCTAGCTCGGTTTATGTTAACGTCTTACCCATCCTGCCCCAGATCAGACAGTGGACGATACTGCCTTACTCACTGGTAAATGGTGGGTTACTGCAACAGTGGGGAGACTGCAACGTCAACTCACGCTGACGGCACAGTGAGCAACAGGTAATCAAATTCACCTCAACGCCGAAAAAACTAAGGCTGTCCTCATCACTTGCAAACGCCCCGACTAGAGGGAAAGGCTTACTCCTCACCATCAAGATCTTGCATGGATGAACCAACTAAAATATTTATGGGTGATCCTGGATAGTAAACTCATTTTCAAACGTCATATCTACAACAAAATGATTCGACTATTATATCTCCTACACCAGCTGCATCCATTGTTGATGGGTGTGCAGATGAATGCTCGAATGAAGATTCATCAATATCGACAGTTTTACCTGCACTTCTTTATGGCTGCCCCACGTGGGGAACTACCAGCCTGAACAATCTTCAACCTCTACAAGCCATTCAAAACAGATGCCTCTGCCTCATCTTAGGAACTCTGAGATGGGCCAGGATTGCTAACCTTCACACCGAACAGAACATTCCATGCACAGCTGACCACATCACATCTGCAACGCAGAAACTATTCCGTAACAATAAACTCAGGCCCACTACCCAGCAACTGGAATATACTGGCTCTAACGCTCAACAACGGTGGTACGGAGTGTAGCTCCCTCGTCCAATCATCGAGGACCCCCAGTAAATGGAGCCAACGAAAACCGTCACCTTTACTAGGGCCACATGCTATAAGCCCTCCCCCCAGCATACGTCTGAATAAAGCTTGAGTATATCCCTATACCCAGACATCCCAGTAATCCACACTGAATGCAAGGTACTACTTGGCTCACCTCTCACACAAATAGATACACACACGCACACACACACACACACACACACACACACACGCACGCACACACACACACACACACACACACACACACACACGCACACACACACACACACAAAGAAAAAGGTGCAGCAATTACACACCTGTGTGGCACAAGCGCCACGCAAGTAACTGTAGTGTTAACCGGTATTGGTGTGAGTGCTCATACAGCGGAGACCACGTGACCCCCAAAAGCGGCCACAGGTGCTCACCCCGGCCCAGCAGCGAGGAAAGCAGAGCTGCCGGCACCAGGGCCGGTATGAGGTCGGCGCACCGCGCATCCTGGAGTGGACCGCAGGAAGACACCTGCAGCCGCCCGCCGCACTTTCTCCGGGCTACCACATGGCCCGCGGTTGCCGGGCAACGCCACCGCCGCGTTCCGGACACGAGCTGACCGCCGCAAGTGAATGTGTCCCGTGGCGTAGTTTGGTAGTTTGGGCCATGTTGCGGAGTTTTGACTTGTCACTCTGCCCCCTCCCCAGTCTCACCAGCACCATGAAAAGAATAAACATTTTTATTGTCCCATTTTTGATAAAAGCGGCAAAGTATAATATTAACCATTTAAAAAAAAAGATTTTGTGAATAAGTAAACAAAACTTATCTTTAAAAATAATACAGCTTAATTCACTTTTGCAACGTCACTCGGGCTTGTACGCAACCTTTCATCATGACTCGTCTGCAAAAGCAGTTCGGTTGTGCAAAGCTACATTCGCGCCCTATATTGAGTAAATAGCCAGCCTAAGTACAGCAGTGAATGAATTCAAGTATTTGTCTAAATCACGATCGTTCACAAATGATTTACACCGACAACAGTCTAGAATGAAAACGTTTTTATTTTACTAAATCACATCCACAAAACAAACTGATGGCCACGTGATACTACATTAGTCAAATATATTATTTCTAAACATGGCCATCATGTATTTACAATGTTACAATATTAAAAGACGTAAACTAAATACCTTATATTATTTTGTAGACAATCATCAAATTATTTACATATTTAAGGGCACTCCACTTTTTGGCAGTTTCACCCCCCCTTCTTTTGTTTAATCACGTCTTTTCCTAAAAGGTGTGGCGTACCAAATACGCATTTTGCTCTTCATAGATCGAAAACTGAACAGTACCTTCACAATAAAAGACAATAACTTATTATGCAGAGGTTCTCTAACATCCTTACAACTTAATTTTTACATAAAACATGTTATTTAATGTCCAAAATATCATCCCTGCTACTATGCTTTAAATTTGAGTTTTGCACTATTTTGAAGAGCTCTGAAGTTTATAGAGTACTCCTATTTCAGTGATCAGATAACCAGCAAATCCAGTGATTAGCAAGACAATCACACCTTACATTATTAACATATCTAACAAGTTATGTACGGAGACATAGGCAATTATGTAAATAAGTAATTCAATGTGAAACTGTTATATGCTACCTCCTCTCTTTATCAAGAAGATGACTCCATAAATATATTGACTTGTGCTTCTTACACCCCAACTGTTCTTCCACAGTAATCATTGCCACATCCAGCAAATTAGTCATACTATTACAGTATCCCTCGTAACCTCACTCTATTACGAAATGAGAAATAGCAACACCTGTTAATAACACTGACAGTGCTATTTCGTATTTATTCACGAATATCAGGTTCTCGACTCTCTTCCTGGACGGTAAGATACGTAAGTCCAGATTGTGACACGTGGACCATGACATAGGGAAGTTTGGGTGTGACCACGAGTCGTGCACGGATAGCCGAAGCGGGTTAAGACGATCATTCTCGTAAAGCGGGAAATCCAGATTCAGCTCCCAGTTCGGCACAAATTTTCGTTGTCATCATTCTAATGTACAGCCGAAAGCGGTACATACTCGCAGTTGCGAATACGTTACCCGTAATTCACTATTAACGATGTAGCACAAATAACCAAATATCGTCTTTATGACAGGTGACTTTAACATGTAACTTGGAGTCTCTTCCTTGTAACTTTTTCTGCTACAAATTTTTAAAATTTGACATCAAAATCGAAAACTTAAGCTACACTATTTTCGATTGGTAAAATTGTCTAATCAGAGAGTCTTGCTGGACTCTTAATGGACCTAACTACAAGAGTTCTTCGATGTAAATACATTAGGAGTAAAGAAGACCCCTAATCGAAAAGCAGAAGCGGTAAGTCGTCTACAGGCACACATAAAAAAGCAGAAGTGACGCACTGGCATTGAGTCCAACTGGCGCCGAGTGGGGGAATAAGCTTCTGAATGAGTGCATGTGTGATTACGCGCTCATGTGATCGTTTTGTGTTCCCTGTGTGTATTTGTACTCTAGTTCGAGAAAGGATTTACTCCTAAGGCTAATAACCTGGTAAGTACTTGGGCTTGAACAAACAGATATGTATGAACGTTTGGTTACAGGACCATTACGTAACTCTGAATGTGCTCGTGGGTGTCGTTTTTCTGCAAAACTATGCAGTCATGCTCTAGATTTCACTGTAGATGTAATTGTAGACGCCATACGCAATGCAGAAATCTTAACTATAAATGTAAACGTGGAATATCAATAAAATGCTCCGAGCAATACGAATGACTGCAAAACGCACAGTGAAGAAATGCAAGTTGATCGCATGGCGTATTTGCACATTCTATAATATCAGTGTTGAACGCCACGTCAATGACACTTTTGAAGTTGTTCACTGGAAATGGAACGGTAGCAACGATGGAACCCAGACAAAAGCTGGGATGTCTCGTGCACGATCATTTATGGGAACAACTGACTCTAACTACATCTGGTAGGCTGCTTGAATTTTGGCTTCGCAGGACCTGATTAGCTACCTCCAATGCTTATTATATCGGAAATGGCGCAACGTACCGAATTTCTTTCTTAACAAATGTTTCTTACTACATCCTACCCCGCAACACCGTTACAGGCTTTTCAGACTGTTTCTGACGACACTGCATATCAAAGTTAAGCTAAGGGGCGACTGTTAGCCTAGCTTATGTGACTCTATATCTATGGAAGACTGTAGTAAAGGCTGGAGTAGGTGTCGATGAAAGAATCAAGATTAGTTTCAGGTTGACTTTCACGGAGTGAGAAATAATGATTGGCGACGGGAAAGTGATAGCATGGAAGGCACCGTGAGGAACATTCAGTGTTGGGAGCCAATAAACTAAATTTATATTCCGGTACATCATGTTGACTGTGACAAAAGTTCTTCAGATCTTGATCACGTGTCATTACCGACTCGATGGCCAATAATACATTCACGTCTCGAACGATAGATAGATGGTTTATTTCTGTGTCGGAGGTGTCGTGTTGTAAGTCGTCTCCCTTCAAAGTCCAGCCGCTAAACAATTAAATGAACAGTAATATTTCTAAAACACAAAAGGGAAAGCTTACGCAGCTATCGAAAGATGCGCTCGCAAAGAAACTATTTTCACATTCAATATTCCTGTTTCCCAGTGCTTTCTGAATCTGCTGAAGATTGATGGGGTTATTTCTCTAGCATTTCTAACGCACAGCTGAGCATTAAAATTACATCAGGAGGGATAGCCGGCCGGTGTGGGCGTGCGGTTCTAGGCGCTTCAGTCTGGAACCACGTGACGGTCGCAGGTTCGAATCCTGCCTCGGACGTGGATGTGTGTGATGTCCTTAGGTTAGTTAGGTTCAATTAGTTCTAAGTTCTAGGCGACTGATGACCTCAGAAGTTAAGTCGCATAGTGCTCAGAGCCATTTGAACCATCAGGGGGGATAGCAAAATATGTCACGTCATTTTATTTATTCTACGTGTATATCTACATCTGCATCCATATTCGCAATTGTACCAATTATTAGGGCTTTTCCCCTTTCCATTCACGTATGGAGCGCTGGAAGAATTATTGTATTGTATGTTAACCGGTGACCTTGAAACGACGGAGAGGCTCCGTCCCCGCCCGCAGTGCTCCACAACCCCACGACGACTATCTCAGTCCACTTCACCCCTCCGCCGCCCCACACCGATCTCAGGGTTATTGTGCGGTTCGACCCCAGGCGGACCCCCCAGGGAACGTCTCACACCAGACGAGTATAATCCCTATGTTTGCGAGGTAGAGTAATGGTGGTGTACGCGTGCGTGCAGAATTTGTTAGCGCGGCAATCGCCGATATAGTGTAGCTCAGGCGGAATGAGGGTAACCAGCCCCCATTCGCCGAGGCAGATGAAAACCGCCTAAAAACCATCCACAGACCTTGACACAAGTCCGCCGGGCGGATTCGTGCCGGAGACCAGGCGCCCCTTTCCACTTCGGTAAGCCGTGAGTTAGACCGCTCGGCTAACCGGGCGGGAGAAGAATGATTACTTAGACGCCTCTGTAATTGGTCTAATATAGTCTTTGCGATCGTTACGAGAGGGACATGAAGAGACTGTAGTACATTCCTAGAATCGTTACCTATAGCTCTGTAAACTTACTAAACTGGTTTTCACGGGATGGTTTTCTTTTATCTTCAAACGCTTGCCGGTTCAGGTTTTTCAGGTTCTCAGTGACTATCTGCCATGGGTCAAACAAACTTCGCAACCATTTGTACTGCTCTTCTCTGTATACAAAAATATTGAACCACCGCGAGAAATGCGTGCTTGAATGTAAATGCAGATGCTAGGCAAGCCTGCAGGCTGCGTTGTTGTGATTGACCACTAACAGCAACTGTGCAGTGTCCCCGAAACGTTACAAATCTCAGTCGTTGTCAGGACCGTACGAGAGCATTATGTCGGAGATAAGTGAATTCGAACCTGGGCAAATTGTTGGTGCTTGACTGGTAGGTATTTCCGTAACCAAGGGAGACGAAGTGTTTCGTGTTTCGAGAGGCACCGTATCGAATATTTTTACCGCCTACAGGGAAAGCTTTTTACGCTATCCATGGGGACGAAAGTGTGTGTAAAACGATCATTGAAAAGGACTATGGCACACAATACGAGGACGGCAGCTGCAAACGTCGCTACATAACTGAACGTCACACTCACGAACACTGTCAATACGAAAACAACACAAAGGCCGCTCCATAAGCAGGGAATCGCAGAGAGTGCTGGAATCCCAAAACTATCCACCAGTGATGCAAATACCCTTAACAGCAATACGTGGTGCTTAAGACATAAAACCTAGACTACAGAGCATTTGGTCGGATGAGTTTTGTTTCACACTGTTCAGAGTGAAACGTGGCGGGGGTTTGGTGATGTTCTGGGCAGCCATCTCGTTGTATTCCATGGGCCCCATAGTTAGTCTGCAAGGTCGCGTTAGTGTGCCCATTTCCCATCACACCGTACAATAGCTCCCATCATTTTTCCCTGGCACACATCTGAATTACGTATATATTTGTTGATGAGTCTACATACAAGATAACATGCTACATCCTCCCTATCAGGAAATTCTTATTCAGACAAATTTCCCTGGATTTCCTTTACTTTCGTACATTCGGTATGTACAGTATACTCGGAAGAATACATTAGACTGATGTAACAAAACTCATGGGATAGCGATATGCACGTATACATATGACGTTAGTGTACGGGGTATAAAAGGGCGGTGCATTGTCGGAGCTGTCATTTGTACTCAGGTGACTGATGTGAAAAGGTTTCCGACGTGGTTGTGGCCGCACGACGGGAATTAACAGGCTTTGAGCGCGGGGTTGTAGTTGGAGCAAGACGCATGGGACATTTCATTTCGGAAATCGTTAGGGATTTCAATATTCCGAGATCAACAGTGTCAAGAGTGTGCCAAGAATACCAAATTTCAGGGATTATCTGTCACCACAATTATCACAATGGCGACGTCCTTCAGTTACCGACCGAGAGCAGCGGCGTTTGCGTAGAGCTGTCATTGCTAACAGACAAGCAACGCTGCTTGAGATAACCCGCGAAAATCAGTGTGGGATGTGCAACGAATATATCTGTGAGGACGGTACGGTGAAGTTTGGCGTTAGTTGACTATGGAAGCACACGACCGAGGTGAGTGTTTTGCTAACAGCATCACGTCGCCTGCAGCGCCTTTTCTGTGTTCGTGACCATGTCGCCCGGACCCTATAAAAACGCGACCTGGTCAGACGTGCTGGTAAGAGGTGATTGTAGGGTTCGAGTGTGTTGCACATCCCCCGAACGTATGGATCCAACAAAGCTGATGGTGCGTCCGTAATGAGCTGTGTTTACATGGAATGGAGTGGGTCCTCTGGTCCAACTGAACCGATCATTGACTGAAAATGGTTATGTTCGGCTACCTGGAGACTGTTCTCAGCCATTCATGGACTTCATGTTCCCAAATAACGAGGAAATTTTTATGGATGACAGAGCGCCATGTCAGAACATTCTGGACAGTTCGACCCAATGATTTACCCCCCCGCCCTCCATTCCCAGGTCGCCCGACTTGAATCTTACCGAACAATTATGAATCATAATCGAGAGCTCGGTTCTTGCACAAAGTCCTGCAGTGGTAACACTTTAGCAAATACGGACGGCTATAGAGACAGTATGGCCCATTACTTCTGCAGGGAACTTCCAACGACTTACTGACTTCGTGAGCTGCTGCACTACGCCGGACAAAGCGGTCCGACTCTATATCAGGAGGTACCCCGTGACTTTTGTCACCTCATTGTATTAACTTGTAGGTTATTTGTGGGTGCACAGTCTACGAACTTCGTCACACAGAGCTGTCACCTCTGCGTGCAACAATGGGTCCAATCGACCTGGGCATCAAGTTAAACTGAGCAAGTGCGGCAGATGCGGGTACGTCGTTCTGTCGTGGTACATCTCTATACAAGAGTCAATCAGTCGTAGTGGATGGCGGCTGATAGTGTGCTTGTCCAGATAATTTCAGTGAGTGAGAGATCTAGAGAGTGTGCTGGCCAGTGCGTTGACTATTTCTTCTTGCACATTCACATATTTGGCTACAAAAACGTGCATTCAACTCGTAATCCATACATATTAGAAAAATGATCATAGACATATATGTAAGTATGTATGTATATACGTTGTTACACATCTCTTCCTAAACCACTGGGTCGATTTCAGCCAAACTTGACACACAACCACGTAATGTTGTGAAAACGTCTGAGAAGCAGAAATCGGAAGAGAGATTTTTGAAATTTAATTCTAACTATTTTAAATGATTCGTCTGTTTTTGCAACGATACATTATCTGCGTTTCCTGAGACTTTTTGTACATAGTTTTCATAAAGCAATAGCTCTACATAATTCCCTAATAGCCGCCCAAATATTTACATGAATACTGCAGCAGTCCAGACTGTTACGTCCTGCAATACCTTTCATTTCTCCTGGGATACCTATATGACGAAATAAAAGGTTGTTACATCACGATCACAAGTTTCGGTTTATGGTTACTGATTAGAACCACCAATATCAGAGTAGCTTGCTAAGTAAACCAAAACACATAACGACCAAAAAAATTTGTACTTGTGACGCTGAGGAGTGATTACAGTATTTTCCTAGATACAATGTCTCATGTATAAGATCTAACGGTTCTGCGAGAGCACTGTGGTTCTTTCGATATTATAAAGTCGTTAAAACTCTATAGTCTCTACACAGGAAATGAAATATCGTCCACAATAAGTGTTCGTCCTACTGCTTCACGAGTGTTGTTGTAGGCAGAGCCAAACGAGAAATACTGTTCGCTCTTGTGTACAGGATGGACTGCCAGCCAGTGGGAGAGAAACCACAACTGGTCTATGGCGCCTCGGGTCATATTTTCCGCAAAGCGGATCTGCATCGCTCCTCTTACCACACCAAGCGCAAACATCGGACGACTTATCTCGAATTCAGACCAGCTGGTCCGTCGTAGAAGTCTCATATTCGGGGTATCAGCACTTTCTCCAAACCACGACGATTTTCTGTGGTCTGTAATACGAGTACCATAGCTTCTCTGTTTTCACGCCAGTGTCACCAAAGGTGCTAAACGCAAAAAGCGGAACGGTCAGAAAGAAAGTTATTGTCTTTCCACCGCAAGAGAGCAATTCGACAACGAAGAAAAAAACATCAGTGGGTTGACTTTTTAAAGGTACTTGGTGGAAAGTAATGGGATAAAGAGGGGGTGGGGGGGAGCAGAACACACTTAAAAGACCTTATCGAGTTTCTTTTTGTGAAGACTGAATGCTACGAATGCATGCGTATCGATTACTTTAGTAATACTGTTCCAAAACCTATAATATTAGAATAAAGGCATTACAGTATTACAGATTTCGTTCCCGCACTTCTTAACATATTATGAGTTTGTGGGGCAGGGTGAGGGAGGGAGGGGGGGGGGACATGAAGGGTGACAGTATTAATTTTGTGGAGGAAGAAGAAAAGGAACTGGCTGAAACCATTTCTTATAAAATAACAGTCAAAACTACTAGACAAATTGTTCCGTGAGCACTAAAAGCAATAATAATTCTACCTTTTATAATAGTTACCCACTACCTACAACGTACTTTGTGAGGTGCGCATGTCATATTGGTCATTACACAATCGTTAACTTCTTATTTTCATATGTCGACATGCACATATCTGAGAGCGAGGCATGCTGATCCACGATCTCTGGTTGTGCTGTTACACCATCTCTGCTGAGGGCGCTCTCAGAGAAACATTATTACTAGTCGAGGTGTGGTGGGAAGCAGACGTGGAACTAAATGGACTGGAAATTTTCAATTAAGATGCTAAATATTTAACACAGATCTGCTGGAAATGACTGAGTAAGGTGATGATGAGAGTCTTTATGGATTCTGATAAGAGTTTTGTGAAGAATTTTGATGCAAGTTCAATCCGCTGCATTGCGTACTTGCGCTTAGTTACCACTGCATTGTAAAATAACTGTCGTACCGAGCTTTGGTTGAAACATTCATCCCACGAATTGCTCACAGCTAGTGAAGTTAGTTCTCCTCCTCCATATACACATTTTCTAAAAATAATAGATATCATTTTAGTTAGGATAATCTTTGTGCTAAGTAAATTTTGATTAATCTGTCAAAATTTTTATTCTAAAACCAATCATTTTTGCTCAAAGTCAATATTGGTCACAGTCTTGAAAGTGAACTTATAAAGTCATTCTTTTCTATAAAACTGTTTTCAAAAAGTCATTTGTGGAACATTAGCAACCAAAATTATTTCCATGCAAGAAGTACTGTGTAGCTTGTGTTCTCAATGCACGTAGCGGCACACACGCTTTTGAACGTCAGTTTTAGTTTACCATTGTAATTTGGCTTTGCTGCGGCGCTGCTTCCTATGCCCCACTTTCGAGAGAAAGTTTTTACTGTACCGAGGTAAGTGCAAGAATAGCTCAAGGTCGTAACCATATAGTTACACTACGCATACAGAACAATGTCACTGCACGGTTAATCAGTGATTAGGTTAGATAGCTTACGTTAAGGCTGGAATTTATTTTCTTGTTATATCAAATACATTTCAGTGAACAGTGTGATGTATCCGTGTGTGAAACATTTTTCATATTCTGGGATTTGTTTCGCAATTAGCTACGGCAGTGAACATGTATTAAAATAATTGGGATAAATTATTCAAACAGAATTTAGTAGTTCATTCGCTGTGCAATTTTTATTGGTTTTATTTCGGCGTATTTTTGAGATGTTGAAAACTGTCCACTGTGACGTCAGGCAACATACCTCACTCGACTGCGTAATACAGGGCTTCGGTAACCTCATTTTCTGTAATTGTTTACGTGTTCACACACACACACACACACACACACACAGAGAGAGAGAGAGAGAGAGAGAGAGAGAGAGAGTTCAATATAAGGAAGTTACAACTTGTCTGAGACATTACATTTTGCAGGAACTTTGCACATATAATTTTTCTCTCAAACACGTCACTAATGGATGCATCCGAAGACTTCCTGTTATGGGAATTCATATCCAAGTAGTACGCAAGTAACTATTCTTTGTACTAAAATATTTCAGTGCCCGTGTTATTCCAATTACGGTGAACTTGCGTCGTAATCAGACTAACACAGGCACTGCAATATCGTATTTATCTGCCGATACCGGGCAAGCGGCTTTCAAGTGCAACGTCTGACCTATACGGGAATATATGTAATGGATGTACGAGTACAGGTTGTAGACCAATTGTTGACGACATGGAAGTTTGGGTTTGGCCGTGAGTCGTGTACGCTTAGCTGAATGGCAGTACTCACTTCGGCGGTACATACACTAAAATTGGAACGATACGGAGAAGTTCAGACGTCGGCACGGTAGCAGAGCGAGTTCGGTCAGAGAGCTGGTTGGACTCTGTAATAAAAACTGAGTGAAAGGATCAACAACGAACTTCAACGGATGCCATGTGACGTCCGCCATGACCAAACACAGTGATCAACAACAAACAAAGGAGAAAAAAAGAAAGCTCGCGGTAAGCGGGAAATCCGGGTCCGAGTCCCGAACCGGCACAAATTTTCATTGTCGTCATTCCATTCTGCAGCCGATGGTTGTCCTCTTTCGCAATTACGACTTTATCTAATGCATTCTTTGTAATTTCTCAAATAATTTTCAGCATCTCTGATCCTTTATCAGTGGTTACTTTTATTCGGTACCCTAAGTACCCAAGTAATAATTATTGAGGCGAAACTAGGATTAGAAACGTTTCGTATCTGTTGCAAAATGCAAACATGTTTCAAGTAATAATTATTGAAACGAAATTCGTACTAAACATTTTGTTGGGACAGATATTTATAAATATTAAAACCATATATCCGGACACACCTAAGAGCCCGAAAAAGTAATACCTCACGTAGGACATTTGTTGACTATGAGTACTTAGTAGACCATAACACCTCACAACTACGAGTAAAATAGGTTTAAAAATGGTAAAATCCAACCACAGTCTGCACACAAAACTTACCATGAAGAAAACGTCCATTCGCAGAAGGCAACGGCAGAAGGAAAACAGATTTAAACGACTACGACACACTATGCAGTGGCACAATAAACTAACTACTGAAGTCCCGAACAGGTGTCCGACGGTCCAACGGTACCGTCAGACCGCTCTGTCATCCTAGCTGATAGGCGTCACTAGATGCAGGTATGGAAGGGCATGTGGTGAGCACACCGCTCTCCAGGAGACGAACAATAGAAATTACCTCCGTGCGCGGGATGCCTTATCTTGCTGAAATGTAAGCCCAGAATGATTTGCCGTGAAAGGCACAGAAACGAGGTGTAGAAGCGTCGTTGTGCTGCAAAGGGAGTCGCGGATGACAACCAAAACGATCCTGTGACGATATGAAACGGCGCCCCAGGCCGTCACTCCTGGTTTTTGGGCCCAGTTCGAAGCTGGACTGAGCACTGAAGACAATTCTACTACAGGGCGAAGACGTGTCTGGAGACACCCTGGACAGTGTTGGGACAGCAGAGTGACTGTCACCCGCCAAGAGTGATGGTCTGGGGTGACATTTCTTTTCATAACTGGACCCCTTTGGTTTTTATCCGTGGCATACTTGCAGCACAACGGTTACGTCGACGATATTCTACAAATCGTGTTGTTGCCCTTTACGGCAGGCCATCGAGAGCTTATATTTTAGAAAGATAATGCCCGTCCGCACACGGCGAGACTTTCTACCGCTCTTCTTCGTGCCTGCTAAACTCTACCTTGGCCAACAAGGTCGCCGAATCTTGGATCAATTGAGAACGGCTGGAGCATTATGGGAAGATCCCTCCAAGCGGAATTCTGATGGCACGGTATCCCTCACGAGCGCATCCAACAATTCCGTCAGTCAATACCACACTGAATAACTGCTTGCATTAATGCCAGAGGCGGACGAACGCGTCACTGCCTTGCTCAGTTTGTGAAGTTTCTTCTCTTTAATAAATGATCCCAAAGATTTTTCTGAAAATTGTGTTGTACATGGACATCACATCTGCCGATTTCCATTGCATTAGGATAACTCCATTTCGTACCAGTTTTAAAGACGAACATGGTTGGAAATTAATTCTGCCACTGTAGAAGTTTGTTCCAAATTTGTGATTTTAATATTTAAGCTGTGAATTTAGGCGTTATTCCTAGTTCTCGACACCATGTTCAAGCATTTCAAACATTTTTGTAGAAGTACAACGAAAAAGCAAAAGGAAAACACAGAGAGGGAGAGATGAAGAGAGGAAATTAATGTTAGTCCTCAGTGTAGTACTTTTTCGCTTCTGCTTTGTTTACGCATGACTCCAATTCTCTGTTAAGATTTGGCATCCCAGCCAGGAAATTAACATTCAAGCCACTTGATGGACCAGTAAAATAGTGAATGTATTGAGTCGGATTAGTTCTAGCAGACAATTGTGCGTCTAGTACATAAAGCAGGACATAACCATTTCACTTCGTAAAAAAGATGAACTGATGCTGTGTTGAACAATTGAGCTAAACCATTTCTCAGATTTCTCTGTAGAAGACTAAAAGTACATTGATTGTTTTTGTGTGTAACCATTTTTACTTATCGTGTTAATAGGCAAAGCAACAAAAGCTATGAAGATGAGGATCTGTAAAATAAATACGATAGTATATACTGATGATATAGCTTAATGATTCAGTTGTGGGCATGATGACGGTAAGAGAGAGAGTGAACGGAAGCGAAGGAAGTGGAGATCAGTGTAAACGAAACCTTCATGTTGTTAAAATTACAGAAATTGATATTGTGAAGCACTTCAAATACTTATGAGTTATTTTGGATGGCACCTTAAGTGAATGTGTAATAAAATGAAACCTGGTTTCAAGTTCTGTACTAAACCTATTTAACGATACTGCTGCATGGATTCCAAAACAACGTTATACATCAGACACTAGTCTGATAATCTCGAATAATACATACAAATAAAGAGTAGGGAACCTAACCAACAAGTTGAATTGGATGGGATCCTGCTTGAAATTATATAACTCAAAAGGTTGTCAAGAGCATTGGAAAGATTTGCATTAGTGTGAATAATATAATTAACAGCCTAAGGTGGGCAGGACAACCTGAATGAGGCTCACGTACAACTGAAGGCGCGTCGCTGGGTCAACGGACACGAAGAAGAAAGGTGGGAAATTTGTGTAATCACGGTAGTCGGCAAAATTATCAAGATTCGAAGTATAGGCTTTGGTTGGACAAGTATAAATAAGACCGGCTTACCACTGAGTTAAGAATCATGGAGAATCTAAATCTGGATGGCCAAACAATTCTATTCCTCTTAAATACGAGAACAGTCAGCCCTGAACCACTGCACCACTTTTCTTGCTCAGTGATCAAATGTTAATGAGTTTGTCACGTATAGGAAATCAGCACAAAAATTTAGAGAGACAAATCGTCCAAAGGAAAAATATGAACTAGGAGTTGTATTAGTAAAATACTGCACATGGAAACAAAGAAAGTAGCTCATACATCTGCTGCGAAGTCTATCTAACTACTCAGTGCTGACCACACAGAAAAGATTGAGTGGGAAAACGAACACTCGCGTAAGGTTTCTTCTTGCAAGATACTGTGCAGAGACTTGACTCTTATTATGATATCCTTCCTAAATTATGAAGTCACCCGAGGATACATAAGAGACAGCTTCCTCTCCTATTATCAGTAATATAGGTGCTCCGACGTAACGTGAAGCAAAACACTTTGCTATCTGTTGACACCTCTAGTAGCTCAGTGTGTAAATCACATTACGAATTCAGCAGATTTCGTATGTCGGTTAGAAGGTTGCGTTTGAATGACGAGGATATGTTAGTAAGGTTTGATGTGGTCTCTCTTATCCCATGTGTGATCTGTCGAATTGACTAACCTATTTCGGCAAATGTTTACTGCCACTTTTTTAACGTAGACGATACTTCCGTTATTTGACGTAAAGATGATGAGAATTTGTACAGTCTTTTTACATCTCGGTTCATTTCTCTACAATGGATGTCGAAATTGATGGCTGCTTGACATCCCTTGACGGGTAGGTCGGAAGGAAGAATGATGGTACGTCGGGACATGCCGTTTGTAGGAAGCCAACTCAGACTGATCTGAATCTTCAGGCTGACAGTAATCGCTATCCAGCTCAGCATGAAGGACTACTTCTTATTTTGCTTCATAGGACTTATATCATCTCAGAGCCAGAAATATGTCAGCTGAGTTACCCCACGTGGAAAGTAGCTTTCGCCAGAATGCATACAGTGAGAGACAGATCTGACGAATGCTGCACTAACACTCAGTCTCTCAAATCCGTCTCGAATTTCTGTTTTAGGACTTCCTAAAACAGCCGGAAATGAATCCATAATGACGCTTCACTCGGTATATCTAGTGGCCTAATTACAGATAATAACTCTTCACAAAAGGAAATTTTTCGATTTGAACCTTATTACATGAAATTTGAAACAGAATTTTTAAAGTGGTGTTTGGTAGCGTTAGATGTGATATTACTCAAACTGTAGCAAGACTACGGCTGTTTCTTCTCCGACACTTTCCAATTGCACAAATACAGAAGTCACTTCTCTTCCTTGAAGTAATTTACCAACAAGGATTAGGCCTGTGTGTCTTTTTAACACGGGTTTAGTTAGTTACGATTTTTCAGATAATCCAACTGTGGTAGCAACAGCGTAATACAACGAGAAACGGCGGGAAAGACTGACCGACGGTGCCTCGAAGCAATAAACACAAAGCATAGCTGCTGCTTATGTCGTAAATTAAGGCGTCCTCGTGGCTTGTTAGTTATACGTTTCGGTTTCAGAACGTCGGATTCCGTGTGAATAAGACGTGCGTTATATTCACTTCGGTCGTTAAGCTATACCAGTTTTCCTTCACTGCTGTCAGGACAGGAGCTTATGGACTTCTTAGCTGCAGTTATGGGCAGTAAACTAAAGTAAGCTGGCTTCACAGTACCATTTTATAGCCACAAAACTACCTTAATTATCTGCGACTGTAAACAGGCTTGTACTCTTGCATTCCTTAAACATAAAAATGTGAGATATTGTATAATATGCACCTAATATACAGCGATTCTTTATTACGAGTTCTTCCGTGCCAGAAGCTGGCCTGCCGAATGCTTTAAGGAACGCTCGTGGGCCTCAAGATCATTCACATAACAAGAAGAAAAAATCTGAAATGTCTACGGTCTTCTTTCATTATAGCACCTTGCGAATTATGCAGAGCTGTGTTCCTATCATTGTGCTTATAAGATATATCAATCTGTTGTAACCATACTTACTTTCGTCGCACAAAGAGACCACTTTTCTTTATCTGTTTCTTACTCCGTAGCTTATGATCTCTTTCACTATTTCTGGGCCAAGGTATGTCACCCAGTTTTGTCTCAAGCCGTCTTCGGATATCGCATTACACACGACCGATCTGGTAAACTCGGGTAAGAAATAAATAACATAGCTTTCCTCTTCGGTTGTAGTATAATTAACAGAGTACGACACTATGCACCTTTCGCTCCATAAACTTATGTCTTACGAGTACAGCGTAGTAATCACAAAGAGAGTAATAACGGATTAATAAAGAATTTTGTCTTCCAGTGTACACAGAAAGCTGATAGCAGTCGAAATTATCATCATAGCTGACGCAACAAAAGACTTTTCCGAGTGATTTAGATGTTTCTCATTAATCATGAGCTGTGGTTCAAGACTGGCAAATGTTTTAAGCGTACGACTGGTTGTTAGTTCTCTCTCACAGGTAATCTTGTCAGCTAAGGAATTTTGGCCATTTTCCACCATGAAAACATCTGTATAGCCGAAGCACTTGCTGCTGTGTGGAAGGAAATCTGCCGTGAACTTACTGGAAGAACGAATTCAATATTAATATGAAGGAATATAGGGAAATTACGGAGAACCTTAACCAAGATGATTGTTAGACCAAACATAAATGCTCTCCTAGGTTTCTCAATTATATTATCTACCTTCTACAATCATCGCTGCTGTAATAGCATCGTGAACGCCAATCCATCTCTCATTTCGGTCGCTCTCGTAAGGATCGGGTCTCTTTGTAACAAGAACGTCTGAAAAATTTATTTCGTGTATGCACTGTCGAACCAGCTGCTCGAGGCTGTTGGGAAGCAATATATTCAGTACTACTTCGCAAGACTGTTATGTCTTACCATCAATAACACATGAAATATTTTCCCAGTGTATACTGGGCAGTTTATAGTCACCTCTTACTACTACCATATGCTCGGGTACTCAAATCCTATCGATTTTGGGTTGTCTGTCAATGATTCTACGACTGATCTGTCAGAATCTTGTGGCTGGTAGAAACATACGTCTATTAACCTAAATCCAGCGACCCTGACTACCCTAGATCATATTTTTTTCTCAGTCGCGTTCATTTTAGACCTCAAAAACCTATTGTTCTTGCTTGTCGCTACATACCCTCCTCCTCCTAGGAAATCTAGTCTGTCTTTCCGATATACGATCTACATGTTACCGAAACTTCCCCCTACTGTATGAGTTTAAATTAATTCTCAGTTTCTATGACATTGGGTGCCTGATTTCTACGAAAGACGTGAGTTCCTGACTTTTCTGTGAATACTCCACCAATTACCAGCCAGTATTTGCGTTTGCTGTCCTTATCAAGGAGGTATAACATAAATGACAGTCCTCCGTGAGACCTTATTGGACAAATTAGGAGAAATAAGGGATCACGCTGGTGCCTTTGTCGTTTATTTCGTGCAGAAGTCACGAGAATAAAGGAGTTAGGGCTCATAGAAAGGCACCTTGTCATTTCTTCCTCGACAATACACGAACGAAATGCAACACAATATTGCTGACATAGGTGTGCAGTACACTCCGGCATGCACTGCACAGTGGATTGCAGAGCATATACAAAGATGTAGATGTCTGAAAGGAGACGGAACAGAGGCACAAAGTCCGGTGTTTTAAACCACCACATCACCTTGAACAGTTCCTGCCATGAAAATAACGCTCAGCAGTACCAGATCAGCAAGGGAATAACTAAGAAGTCAATCGGGAGAGGCATTTTGTGTACCAGTAAATTTTTTGTTGAAGTTCGCAAAGTCTTGTTATTCTTCACGTCGTGTATTATCGAAAAAGAAAAGATGAAAAAAACTGATAAAATAACAGTTAAACGTTTGTGAAATGATTTGTGTAAAATTAAGGAATAAAAAGGATTAGAGAAACTCCCGAGTCTATTTTGAAAGAGACTCGAAATCATGTACAGCAAATGTGGTGCCAATTGAGAACCCAAAGTTCAATGTTTGCCTTAGAATCTTTGAATATTAAATAGTACTGGGGGATATTTGCCAGTTGAAATTTCACTCTCTGGTCTTCTTGCGTTACTAGCGTATGAGCCTCTCGGCTGCTGTACAAGGTTTCGAACATCATTGAGAAGCGCGGCAAATGCTTCTCTTAACTGTTCCATTTCTTAATTTTAGACAATTCATTTCACAAAACCTTGGATTTCTTTTACTTTTTTATTTTCCAGTTTTGTTCATTTTCGTTCCTCTAAAACACCAGGTGACAGTTCAATACACATCACAGTACTTTTTATGCCTAAAATAGGTAGGTTTCGCTTTCTGTCGTCTGTCTAGGTCTATCGCTTCCTTCTTGACCCTTGTTTGGCAGTGATACACCTATTGGTGCCAACATCGTCGAATAGTGTCATTACCCCTATTCAAATGTCGAGGCATTCGCCAATTACTACTACCAGCTTCTTTGAGCCGAACTACACGTCCTCTCTCAAATGCTGACGTCAGCTGATATTGTACGCGCAATTGTCTGCAAGGCGTACTTTCTGTCCATCCGAGTACACAGAATGAAATCTGCGAAAAATGTATGCCCTTATATCGTCATGTCTCCTGTTTATTATCCTTGCCAGCTGCACAATGAAATTGCGCTGCAGAGTCACATACTCATCCGTTAGCCGCCAAAGTTTATAATGTTGCATTTCCCGTCGATAGCTCTATGTATATCAGTTTGTGACAAATTTCCATAACTCTTACGTAGTGAGTATTCTTTTCTTCGAATGTATATAGATAAACTTTTTAAGATGTCTATACACGTCTTCATTCTGTTCGTCAGTAAATAATAGGCTAACGATCCATCACGTTGGAGAAAGCATTCTGACACCAATCTGACGCCGGAGAAACTCGACTCAATGACAATTAAATGCTTCTGTTTAATTGAGTGCAAAAATGTCTTGGATTCAGTGTCATACCAAAAAGAAGCAATTAAACAGCTCATAATGAAATAATTATAGCTTTATTAACATTACTTCTTCTCCATCGTCGAGTCGTTCGTGGTTCTTCTATTGCCAGTCATAATTAAAAAATCTTTTAAGGTTTCGTCTTTACCTCCAATTATTCGCTGGTTGACTGTCCCTAGTACAGCACAATGACGAACTAAATAAAAAGACCACGAATATAATACTACCTTAAGTTAATGTTTAGGAAGTGATTAGTTAAAACATTACAAACTGCAGAGATGTGAAAAATTAAGAACCGATTAATGATGAAGTTGTCGAACTATTCAACGCTTAGTGATACTGAACAACCATTGAATGGAACACGAAAAGTCAGCTTTACCAAGTAACCGTATTAAAGGAAAAGATATAAGATACTGAATGTGACTGCTTTTGTGAGTTGTCGCTACCTATAGCAAACAAGCACAGTATATATAGTTTATTTTGTGATTTTGTGTTGCATTGCTTAAAGTATACCTCGATTAGCTCTGTTCGTTACACCCGGCCGATACATAAAAGTAAGCTTCATAACGTGAAGTCAATGTAGACTTATACAGGCTGGAAACAGAGTTAATGCGATGGAACGCTGACTAAGAAGTCAACTAGTTTCAGAGAACTGGACCAAAATCTCAATGCTATCAAGAAATGCATCAGATATACAGGTCTCTTATGTGGGCGCAAATATTTTTATACAAATTTATAACTCGCACCAACTAAGCATTTTTGTGCTACTAAAGCATACCAATTTCAGTTACTGTGACGATGGAACAAGTGGCAAATTAATTTTTTGCATCCAAATTTTTATGTCTGTCTTGCTGTAGATTGATGACTGAGCTTTGCTGAATAACGATAAAAATAAATAAACGATAAACATAACAGATCTTTATTAGACTCAGCTACGAATACTAGATTCTCTTACAGTTAAGCTTCTAAATTATTTTAAAACAATGTGGGCGGAGCTTTGTACGCTCTTCCACACAACGCACAAGAAATTGTTTCTGTTCTTCGTCTGCAGTGATCACTTTTACAACTCTTTCTGCTGTGCCACTTACACTGAACCCCGTCAGCACGCAGAAGTGTCGCAACACGACGTGGCACGGACTCGACTAATGTCTGAAGTAGAGCTGGAGGGAACTGACACCATGAATCCAGCAGGCCTGTCCATAAATCCATAAGAGTACGAGGGGCTGGAAATCTCGTCTGAACAGCACTTTGCAGAGCATCTACCATATGCTCAATAATGTTCATGTCTGGGGAGCTTGGTGACCAGCGGAAGTGTTTAAACTCAGAAGAGTGTTCCTGGAGCCACTCTGCACCAATTCTGGACATGTGGGGTGTTACATTGTTCTGCTGGAATTGCCCAAGTCCGTCGGAATGCACAATGGACATGAATGGATGGAGGTGATCAGACAGAATGCTCACATACATGTCACCTGTCAGAGTCGTATCTAGACGTATCAGGGGTCCCATATCATTCCAACAGCACACGCCCCACACCATTACAGAGCCTCCACCAGCTTGAACAGTCCCCTGCTGACATGCAGGGTCCATAGATTCATGAGGTTATCTCCATAACCGTAGGCGTCCATCGACCCGATTCAATTTGAAACGTGACTCATCGGTTCAGGCAACATTTTTCCAGTCATCAACAGTCCAATATCGGTGATGAAGGACCTAGGTGAGGCGTAAAGCTTTGTATCGTGCAGTTATCAAAGGTACACGATTGGGCCTTCGGCTCCGAAAGCCATATCGATGACGTTCCGTTGAATGGCTTGTACGCTGACACTTGTTGATGGCCGATCATTGAAACTGTAACTTTCTTTAAAAAAAATGTGAAATAAAAAGCTTTACGAATCTATTGGGCAATGCAACTCCCAGTGCCTCTAAAGAAATACAGTCACTGCAAAATACATTCAGCCCCTTAGGCACTGAATCATCTGGCCCTGTTCACATAGCAAATAAATTAACTGTCTTACCTCTAAAACAGCAACGGAGTAACGCAATATATTCTGGTCTCTCATCAAAAATATAAATGTGCTAAGTACAGGCTCAGCAGTGTGCAATGCTGGCCATTATACTTGAAATTCACATGAAACTCTTTTGGCTGATAAACGAGAACGTTTAAGAAAATTAAACTTTTTTAAAAAATATATGACCTGGACTCGGAGGCGGTACTGATTGTGGTCAATTAATAACTCTCAGTTTTTTTTAGCAAAAATATATTGCAAGTTAAGTTTGGCTATTCAAAAACATCTGACGAAGTTATATTACTCACAAATGATTCATAAACAATAAGATTTAAACAGCAAGTATTATCTAACTTCAGTAATCCAACATAAATGCAAATTATCAAATTGCAAATAGCTCTGTTAACAAATCTTAAATGCATTACAAAAACGAAATACTTAATTAGACTTTTTATCAAAACCGTTTACGTACATTCAGGGGTGACAATTATAAATTATCACCAAACTCATCTATACTAATACGCTAGCAAAAACATAAGACATAATTATTTAAATCTTTACGTTATTTGCCTGATGACTTCTGCTTCCATGTTCAACAATATTGACGTACTACAGTAATCTAAGTGTTGGTGGCTTCACACAACACACCACAGAAACTACCTACTTCATTGTCTTTCCCTCACAGACAGCTACCTGCAACTGTGCACCCAGCTCTCTTTTACTCCAACAAAGCAGTGCAGTATCTTTAGCTCTGTGGTCGCGCACAGACAGCGATCCACATTATCGAGCCTTTCAGAGGCATCCATTGTTTACAGTACACTAGTTTCATTTTAATTTATTAATATTCTTATCTTATTCTGGTGCCACATACAAGTGTGCACCAGTATACTCCTTTCAAAATGTGCAGCAATCTGCGGAAGGGTTGCACTTCTGTCAAGTTGAACGATTGCCTTCAGTCGTCGTTGGTCCCATTCTGTCAGGATTTTTTTCCGGCCGCAGCGATGTCGGTGACATGATGTTTTACGAATTCCTGATATTCACAGTACACTCCTGAAATGGTCGTACCGGAAAATCTCCGCTTCATCGCTACCTCGGAGACGCTGTGTCCATCGCCTTTGCACCGACTGCAACAGCGCGTTCAAACTCACTTAAATCTTGGTAACCTGCCATTGTAGCAGCAGTAACCGATCTAACTGCTGCGCCAGACACTTGTTGTCTTATACACTCCTGGAAATTGAAATAAGAACACCGTGAATTCATTGTCCCAGGAAGGGGAAACTTTATTGACACATTCCTGGGGTCAGATACATCACATGATCACACTGACAGAACCACAGGCACATAGACACAGGCAACAGAGCATGCACAATGTCGGCACCAGTACAGTGTATATCCACCTTTCGCAGCAATGCAGGCTGCTATTCTCCCATGGAGACGATCGTACAGATGCTGGATGTAGTCCTGTGGAACGGCTTGCCATGCCATTTCCACCTGGCGCCTCAGTTGGACCAGCGTTCGTGCTGGACGTGCAGACCGCGTGAGACGACGCTTCATCCAGTCCCAAACATGCTCAATGGGGGACAGATCCGGAGATCTTGCTGGCCAGGGTAGTTGACTTACACCTTCTAGAGCACGTTGGGTGGCACGGGATACATGCGGACGTGCATGGTCCTGTTGGAACAGCAAGTTCCCTTGCCGGTCTAGGAATGGTAGAACGATGGGTTCGATGACGGTTTGAATGTACCGTGCACTATTCAGTGTCCCCTCGACGATCACCAGAGGTGTACGGCCAGTGTAGGAGATCGCTCCCCACACCATGATGCCGGGTGTTGGCCCTGTGTGCCTCGGTCGTATGCAGTCCTGATTGTGGCGCTCACCTGCACGGTGCCAAACACGCATACGACCATCATTGGCACCAAGGCAGAAGCGACTCTCATCGCTGAAGACGACACGTCTCCATTCGTCCCTTCATTCACGCCTGTCGCGACACCACTGGAGGCGGGCTGCACGATGTTGGGGCGTGAGCGGAAGACGGCCTAACGGTGTGCGGGACCGTAGCCCAGCTTCATGGAGACGGTTGCGAATGGTCCTCGCCGATACCCCAGGAGCAACAGTGCCCCTAATTTGCTGGGAAGTGGCGGTGCGGTCCCCTACGGCACTGTGTAGGATCCTACGGTCTTGGCGTGCATCCGTGCGTCGCTGCGGTCCGGTCCCAGGTCGACGGGCACGTGCACCTTCCGCCGACCACTGGCGACAACATCGATGTACTGTGGAGACCTCACGCCCCACGTGTTGAGCAATTCGGCGGTACGTCCGCCCGGCCTCCCGCATGCCCACTATACGCCCTCGCTCAAAGTCCGTCAACTGCACATACGGTTCACGTCCACGCTGTCGTGGCATGCTACCAGTGTTAAAGACTGCGATGGAGCTCCGTATGCCACGGCAAACTGGCTGACACTGACGGCGGCGGTGCACAAATGCTGCGCAGCTAGCGCCATTCGACGGCCAACACCGCGGTTCCTGGTGTGTCCGCTGTGCCGTGCGTGTGATCATTGCTTGTACAGCCCTCTCGCAGTGTCCGGAGCAAGTATGGTGGGTCTGACACACCGGTGTCAATGTGTTCTTTTTTCCATTTCCAGGAGTGTATATCAATTTCTTTGGCACTTCAGTGTACGTCCTTCAGAGATGAAAAGTTTGTAACAATAAATATTTGAAATAATCCATTCAGCTGACTTTATTTGTGGTGTTCATTTGTACATTAGCAGTTTCGGGATGATGTAACTGCATCATCAAGTTTCCAGACAGCTATTCAAATCATTCTATTATGGAATATATCGAGCAGCTTAAGAACTGTGTCCGAGCAGTTCCTGTACCCCTAGGTCAAAGCAGTGTCTTGCATATTGGAACACCATCATATAAAAACTATGCATCCAGTAGATTTGCAAGTGTTTCAACATACTTTACGCAGATATTTACGTGTCTCACGTCCTCCTCCATAGCTACCAGGGCATCTCAGGCGTTACACTTCTAAGCGCTTCCTCAACTATTTTGAGCAATTTTTCATCAGTCTTTTACTGACAATGAGCCCTATGTAACTTGATCATTCCCTATAATGAGTGCCCTGGAGTGGTAAGGTCAGGACTCTGTAGTGGCCATTTCTATGGGAATGGAAACGTTAAGCGACGCCCAATCAAGCGACCTCGAAATTGTTCATCAAGAAACTCACACATCTGAGTAGCTTAATCCTGGTGAACCATTCTGCTGTAACCAGACATGACCCGTGAGTGCTTTGTCTTCGAGCTGAGGTGTTAATCACGTTCGCAACATGTCCTAATACCAGTTTTCATTTATGTGCCCTTCAAAAATCTATGTTCTATAGAGTTATTGTGACACTATCCTGGCCTATGTTATGGGGCGGGTTCCTTTCCCTAGACTAGAAAATCACATTCCTTCTGTTTTAACTATGATATATCGCGCATTCGTCAGAAAATAACTCTCTTTAGAGAAACGTGGCACTTACAGTATCAGATCAAAAGTAATCAGACACTCCTATGTAATGCGGAATAGACCACTAGACGTCATGAGCGCCAGGCTCGCCAGTATAAAATGAGGTAGGGAGTACTGCGTTATCAGTAGAAAATCAGTAACAACAGAATGGATCGATCAGGAGAGCTTGGTGATTTCGAGCGTTGACTAGTCATTCGGTATCACATAGCAGATCCATCAGAGACTTATCAACTCTTCTAAAGGTGCCCAGTTCGACTGCTGTTGATGTGATTGTGAAGTGGAAACAAGAAGGAAAAACCACAGTTAAACCGAAACCACACCTGACCCAATCTTTTATTGTCACTAAAGTTTCTATATATATTTCCCGAACATTGGTACCATGAGGTACGTAAGAACAACATCACTTTCGGAACGGAGTCAGTGGAGAACCATGACTAGCTTGCCACGTGAGACGTATATCAAACGAATTAAATGAAGTTAAATGAAATCAGTCGATCGATGGGAATCAAATCAGTGAAGATACAATGACATTAAGTAACATTAGTGTAAGACGCTTAGATATGCCACCCCTACATATTTATTACAGTGCGAGGTCAGCGTATTAAAAAGTTTGCACTGATGTCATTTCATTTCATTGCTTCTTCACTGATTTCATTCCCATCCATCGATTCATTCAGTTTCCGTAAATTTAATTCTTATCGTAGATATGTTGATATCGGGTCACATAACCCTTAAGAGCTATCAGAATTTCTCTTAATCGCGTATGCCACTGCATTTATTACCAGGCAGCGTACGGTATTTTCCGTATCATGGTGAATGCGCAGCTTCTCGGGTACGGGCACAGGAGAATGATGTTAAAAGGCTGCAGCAGCTGTCCATACAAAGCATAAAGGGCTTCTCAGACGTCACAAACTTTACACCAGGAGCGTTTACGTCAAGGAGCTTATTGTGCTAACTTAATGTCTTCACTAGTCTTGTCCCTCGGATACACAACAACTGTTACTGAGATCTGGCTGCTACCATCTGACGACGTACATTCAACCTTTTCTTGTGAACCTCCCCATGCACAGAAATATCAAAACGTTTTTTATGTCTATTCACAATGTGATTTGCTTAAGTTTCAAAATTATTCAGGGGCAGTGTTAGTATTGCTGTGACCGAAGAATACTCCATCTGTTGGCGTTGTTGCACATATATTCTTAATCTACTGAATAGATACATCAGGAGCCCGTTATATGCATTCAGACGATATTGATGACATCGCATCATAATTCATTACGTGTTACATCATTCTGTTAAATCGTGTTCGGTGGATATCGAAACGTTTACTTAAAAAAAGGTCACAACCTCCTTTATCTGGGCTACAGCCTTGTATCTAATGACGTCCATAAACGTCATGCTCTTTTCGAAACATTAGTTCGTTTGTCGGTGTACCATTTGAAAGTTTGTACGATTAACGTAATACATTGAGTAGCGAGCGAACATATTCTGAGCTCAAACATTATGAAATACACTCCTGGAAATTGAAATAAGAACACCGTGAATTCATTGTCCCAGGAAGGGGAAACTTTATTGACACATTCCTGGGGTCAGATACATCACATGATCACACTGACAGAACCACAGGCACATAGACACAGGCAACAGAGCATGCACAATGTCGGCACCAGTACAGTGTATATCCACCTTTCGCAGCAATGCAGGCTGCTATTCTCCCATGGAGACGATCGTACAGATGCTGGATGTAGTCCTGTGGAACGGCTTGCCATGCCATTTCCACCTGGCGCCTCAGTTGGACCAGCGTTCGTGCTGGACGTGCAGACCGCGTGAGACGACGCTTCATCCAGTCCCAAACATGCTCAATGGGGGACAGATCCGGAGATCTTGCTGGCCAGGGTAGTTGACTTACACCTTCTAGAGCACGTTGGGTGGCACGGGATACATGCGGACGTGCATGGTCCTGTTGGAACAGCAAGTTCCCTTGCCGGTCTAGGAATGGTAGAACGATGGGTTCGATGACGGTTTGAATGTACCGTGCACTATTCAGTGTCCCCTCGACGATCACCAGAGGTGTACGGCCAGTGTAGGAGATCGCTCCCCACACCATGATGCCGGGTGTTGGCCCTGTGTGCCTCGGTCGTATGCAGTCCTGATTGTGGCGCTCACCTGCACGGCGCCAAACACGCATACGACCATCATTGGCACCAAGGCAGAAGCGACTCTCATCGCTGAAGACGACACGTCTCCATTCGTCCCTTCATTCACGCCTGTCGCGACACCACTGGAGGCGGGCTGCACGATGTTGGGGCGTGAGCGGAAGACGGCTTAACGGTGTGCGGGACCGTAGCCCAGCTTCATGGAGACGGTTGCGAATGGTCCTCGCCGATACCCCAGGAGCAACAGTGCCCCTAATTTGCTGGGAAGTGGCGGTGCGGTCCCCTACGGCACTGTGTAGGATCCTACGGTCTTGGCGTGCATCCGTGCGTCGCTGCGGTCCGGTCCCAGGTCGACGGGCACGTGCACCTTCCGCCGACCACTGGCGACAACATCGATGTACTGTGGAGACCTCACGCCCCACGTGTTGAGCAATTCGGCGGTACGTCCACCCGGCCTCCCGCATGCCCACTATACGCCCTCACTCAAAGTCCGTCAACTGCACATACGGTTCACGTCCACGCTGTCGCGGCATGCTACCAGTGTTAAAGACTGCGATGGAGCTCCGTATGCCACGGCAAACTGGCTGACACTGACGGCGGCGGTGCACAAATGCTGCGCAGCTAGCGCCATTCGACGGCCAACACCGCGGTTCCTGGTGTGTCCGCTGTGCCGTGCGAGTGATCATTGCTTGTACAGCCCTCTCGCAGTGTCTGGAGCAAGTATGGTGGGTCTGACACACCGGTGTCAACGTGTTCTTTTTTCCATTTCCAGGAGTGTATCTCGAACAGAATGACTTCCTCCACCCAGCACGAATTCCGAAAACATCAAACATGTGAAACTCAACATACAGTCTCCTCACATGTGCTAACAGTCATGGACCAAGCCAATAGGTTGATGCAGTATTTCTTGAGTTGTGAAACGCATTTGACTCATGCACCTACAGTTATGAGGGCTAGTCGGAAAATAAGGTCAGATTGAGTACGAAATGGAAACCACAATGAAAATCCGATAAAGCTTGCACAGTTGTGGTGGGCAGTGTCTCTAGTATGCCCGTCGATCGCATCACGTCGATCTGTTCAGTACTGAGCGTACAGTGAATACGTAAAGATGCTTAGAACAATAGTGTCTCCCGCCAAGTATGAGGGCCTGGTGTCAGATTGCGCCTGATGTCATACATCCCACATACTGTAACTGTCATACGTTTCCTTCTGCACGGTAATTCTCGGCCACGCTCTGAAGGGGCAATGAAGATGCTACAACATCATTTTCGATGGGAAGTGTTTTATCACCCACAATAGAGGCCGTAATTGACTCTCTCTAAGTTTCATCTCTGTTCACATGAACCGCTAGCTATGAAGACAACGATCTGGCACAGACAACGAGCTGTAGACCAGCGCAGAGAATTGTCAGGAAGCAAAGGCAGCTTGTTTCTATGACAAAGTTATTGGAAAGTTGGTGCAACACTACGACAAATGTCTAGATCGGAATGGTGACTCTGAAGATAAGTAGCTGGAGAGTGCAGCTAACTGTTGCAAATACAACATTTTTGATTTTCACAGTGGCTTCCATTTTGCGAACGATTGGACCTTACTTTCCGAATAGGCCTCCTATTATAAAAACTAAGATCGTATGGGGTATCAAAAAAAAATTGTACTGGTTGTGAATTTCTTGGTAGGGAGGACGCAACATGTTTTATTGGACTGAGAGTCATCAGCAGATTTAGAAATAACTTCAGGCATGTCCTACAGAAGTGTGTTGGTACCCTTATTGTTCATAATGTATACTAACGAATTTGCAGAAATATTAGTAGGAACCTCAAATTTTTTTGCAGGTGATGCAATCTCAAAAAAGCTACACAAATATTGAGCCGGATCCTGATAACATTTCAAAGTCGTGCAAAGACTGATAACTTGCTGTAAATGCTTAGAAAAGTACATTTGTGCGCTTCACAAAACGGAAAAGAACGTAGTACCCTATGATTACATTATCAGCGAGACACAACTGGAATCGGTAAAATGGCATGACAATCTGATTCCAAAAATTTGTAGGGATTGAAATGGAACAATCACCACTGACTCAGTCGTAAGTAAAGGTATTTCAGATGGGAGTCTCGGTTCATTGATAGAATAGTAGGGAAATGCATGCGAATGCAACCTAGAGTATTGCCCAAGTATGTGGGACCGATACCAATTAGGAACAACAGGGGAAATTGAACGTACATTTAGCAGTGAAGCACGAACGGTAACAGGTTTATTTGCCCCACTGGAGAGAGTCACGAAGGTGCTGAAATAAATGAGCTGTGAGACGTCTGAAGATAAAAGCAGACTATCCCCTGAAAGCCTATTTAGTAAGCTTAAAGAGCCAACGTCAGTTGATGACTCTAGGAATATACTAAAATCGCTTGATATCGCTACCGTAAGACACGAAGACAAGAGTAGGAATATACTAAAATCCCTTTATATCTCTGCCGCAAAAATGACGAAGACAAGATTAGACTGATTACGGGGCACGCAGAGGCGTTTAAACATTCTTCCCTCGTTCCATACGATAATGGAAGGTAAAAAGCCCTAATTACTGGTCATGTGGGAACTACCTTCTGCCATGCACTTCACAGTGGGTAGCAAAGTATGGATGTAGATGCATATGTACAAATACAAACCCCCGGAGACATAGCAGTAGATGAAATTACATTTTTGAAGTGTATTTTGATTGAGATCGTTATTGGGTCAAAGAAAATAATAGGCCTCATTATGGCACTGAGTTCTTTCAAAACACCAGAAGTTCTAAACTGTAGTATTGACAACGGAAAAGAATGCCAAGTATCTGTGCTGTAGCTTTCTCAACGAACTTTGTGTACACTAATGTTGCTATTTCCTGTGGAAAATTGTTCTCCATGTCACGTACCACAGATTGGAAGAATTTTCAAAAAACGCTCTCAAGAACAGTTTGATACATTTAGACTGAACCACTTCAACAAAACAACTATAGCCATACACAAGCAGTATACTGATCACAAAATACAAAAATCAAATAAAACGGTTCCTGAGGAGGTTCAAGTCCTCCCTCGGGCATGAGTGTGTGTGTTTGTCCTTATAATAATTTAGGTTAAGTAGTGTGTAAGCTTAGAGACTGATAACCTTAGCAGTTAAGTCCCATAAGATTTAACACACATTTGAGCATTTTCAAATAAAACGCTCAATATTCTACACACTAATAGTAAAGACCAAAAGACGAAAATTTAGAACCGGTGGTAATTTATTTCAACAGCCAAAAGTTTGCTGAATGAGGAAACTGAGTTTCTAAGGCCTCTGTTACTTTAATAACGCTGGTGATGCGCTTCTGCTAAATTCTTAACCATGGATAAAGAGCAAGATTACTGAATATATACGTATATTCAGCCATTTAGTCTTTAACATTAAAACGAATGTAGATGTCCTTTTATGTAAAAGTATAGCCTCTCTGAAAGATTACAGATTATTTTCACATTCATAAGCCTTTTTTGATATTACCACTTCCGTTTTTATAGCAGTTACTATCAGATCAAATATTTCCTTTCTCTGTGACAGTTTCGAGTCTGCTAATAGAGTATATTGTTATATGGCTATGTTTTAGATAACATGGGACTTAACATCTGTGTCCCCTAGAACTTAGAACTACTTAAACCTAACTAACCTAAGGAAATCACACACATCCACGCCCGAAGCAGGATTCTAACCTGCGACCGTAGCAGTCGCGCGGTTCCGGACTGAGCGCCTAGAACCGCGAGACCACCGCGGCCGGCCGTAACGGTCATAAGTGCAAGTATACCTACTGGTAACTGAGGACAGTGTACTGAAAAACATTACATCAGTATTTACGCCATTTGCAGACTAATAATTATGGCCATTACAAGTCGTGTGTTTTTAGGTTGGTTCAAGTACATTTGGCAAGAGTAAGTCGTTTGCGCTTATTCTGCCCCTTCAGGTCAGGTGTTGAAGTGTGGACGCGCAGTGGTTAATGTATACTGACGGGCAAAGTCCACTTAGTGGTGCAGTTACGACCGTGCAGAAAAATCAGGAAGGTAATTAAATGACATGTTTGCGGGAAGACTGTTAGACGCAGAGAAAAAACAACCAACACACCGATTGTGTATATATTAAGGAACCACGTATAAAAATATCTGCCCTTACACGCTGTAGACCTCATATGCCTTGGCTATAAAACTCCAGTAGTGATTGGAAGAGCGCAACTGATCATTTGCAGTAGTTGTACGGTAATTAAGTGTTGATGTATCCTGTTTAGATTATATTACATCTACTTTGCGTTCTACTGATCCAGCGTGTGGCTAAACCTCTTGTTGTCTCTTATGTGATTGTATGTCTTGGTTAGTGGCTTCGTGTGATGAAAAATATAGACCACAGATGCTACACGATCGTTTAACTAACAATACGTATGTCTCGACACTGGGGCAATAGCCGTTTTGCAGAACTTGGTCCAAATGTAATAATGCTTGGAGATCATGTAGCTATATAACAGCGGACAAATTTTCTTTCGGAGTCACCAGTTCCTACGGGTAAACGTATATCGGTCTGAAATCTGTTTAATGAAAACAGACCGTGGTAAAAACCCTTCTCGTAATTATCGCCAGCCGCGCTGGGTAGCAGTTTGGTCCCATAAAAACTTACGACAAATTCCCAAAAAAATCGCCACAGCCTGGATCGTTGCACACCGCAATATACGGCAATCTTGCATTTTACAATTTATGTAAAATATTATAATTTACAACGTGATTTGCATACCAAGTAGCATCATTTTTCAGTGGCCTAGTCCGTACGATATCCACTGTGGTGTCTGTTGCCACAATGTATTCAGCAACCACAAGAAAAACGTCAATGAGCAATTGGTTCCAAGTATTAGCCAGCAGAAAACCTGCACCCTCAAAGTTCCGTTTCTCTAGCTCCAAGTCAGTAATTCGATTATTGGAATGAAGGTGTGAAACGCAATACCATAAAATTCACAACTCAGAGGCGCCATTCGTCGCTCCACCTGTTAAATACACTTCTTCCTGCGGCATTTGTGGCAATGTAAATAGCATCCTAGTAACATGCTAAAAATGTTGTACAGCTGAAACTATTATAACACGCTCGTATCGTGGATTTTCGTCGGGACCACCATCGCTAGTGAAAACAAAAGCAGGTTTTACGAAACCTTCTCGGGCTCTCGTTACCTTTTCGAAAGCCGGCAATTCAAGAAGTCTAAGAATGTCCGTGGCATGAGTCTCTTCCTTAGAGAAAGAATGCTCTCCATTACGAATCGCTACGAATTTGGACCCAGCCAGTGCGTGTCACAGACTCAGGTTTCCCTTCACCGTCTTCCTTTATTACAATACCTGATTAAACAGAGGGAATAAGTTTATATTAATCAGCCACCACGAAATCATGATCCGGTAAGTCGTCCAACATTTTGCAGTGCCGTACAATTTTAGTGAGACGGTGATCATCAGTTGCACCACCAAAAACTATAGTCTCCTTCATGACTTCAAGTAAACCGGACTGTTTTGCTTTACCCTAGGCCGACCAACAGTATTTCAAATTACTTTCATAGATTTCTAGAATTTTTTGCGTTTCAAAATCACGACTTGTTTCTGTCGTTCGACTGCGCTAATCTTTCTCTTCAGTATGTTTCCTTCCTTAACCCTAGATGCATATCTTATCCATTGGACCTTTAATTGGTGTATGAAAGACTTAAAATTGATCCCTATTAATCAGGCATGTTGTTTTGCAATATTCAGTAACACATTAAAGGTACTACTAGAGATCTGTGTCATTATTCTTAAGTGCCGCTTAGATTTCCTTCTTTATACTACACATTTACATAACTTGGGTCCAACGGACCCCGTGGTTTGTGTTATAGTGTCGTTAAATTAGATTGGGTTGCAATCAATTACTTTTGGTTAGAATTCAAAGAATGCATTAGTGGCACACATACACACTGTTGTGATTGCACAACATCACTGTTACAAATTTCATCGCTATTCAGCTGTCAGATTGCGTACTTCTGTGTTGTGTAAGTCAGCGGAAACTTGTTGTAGTTAGTTATGAGTGTGTGAAGCAGTATTGAAATATCGTAGGAGTTTGCTATACATAAGTGTTGTTTTTGATATTTGATAGAAAGATAAGGGTCGTTTGTAACACTGAACAATAACATGCATAACAGTCTAAGAAAGAATACAACACTTAGGTTATTTTTTCATATTATTCTTCAGAATGTCAGAATAAAGGAGCAGAAAAGAAGGCAGTACACGTTTTTCTAGCTCAAATTTTGAATCAGTTGTTACTTAATGGGCAGCTGAAGACGATTTTTTTTCAGTTGTACTCGTTACTACTGCTTCGGATGAAAATCATGAAATAGTTCCTCAAGCAGCGGCATGCTACGCTTTGGATAAAGAACAATGCAGTGGTGATGATGATGTAGGCAGTAATACCTCTGGACAAATAAGCAGTGAAACTCCTCACATATATATTGCTCCATGTGGCATACTATGGAGTAGAAACCAGCCCGCCCCCTCCCCCCAAATCGCAAACTAAAACATCTGCACACAAATTGGCGAAATTTATACCAGGACCAGCTAGGGGCGTAATCACTTACACCCTCAAAGACGCTTGGCATTTATTTATCCCTCTAGCCATTGGTGATGAAATTGTGAGATGCTCAAACCTAAAGACAGGAGGAGTTCGTGTACCAAGGAAAATAAACTGGCATGATGTAATTAAAGAGGAAATGTTTGTTTTCTAGGCAATTTTGCTTCGTATTGGAGCATATAAAGGCCGGGCTGTTCCAATCAGGGAACTTTTTCTAGAGAAGTTTCCCAATCCATTTTGCAGAGCTACAATATCTCTGAGTCAGAGGCAATTAGAAAAGTCGTTAGATTTGATGACAAAAGAACGAGAGAGGCTAGGTTACAAACTGATAAGCTTTTTGCTATGTTCAACGTAGAAAAATATTTATAGGACGTTGTAGGAAAGCAATGATACCTAAAATTAATGTTACGTTGGATGAACAACTGTTCCATTTAGGAACCGTTGTGGATTCGTGTAACATATGCCAAATTAGCGTGGAAAGTGTGAAACGAAAATATTCCGAATCTAAAAAACTGAAACTGGTTATGCCATTGATGGAACAGTATAAACAGGAAGAAAACCAAATGAGCTACCTCCAGAAAAATTTGGGGTTTATCTGGCAGGATTACTGGTACAGCCAGAAATGTTATTGTAGATACTTATTTCCCAAGTGTACCACTACCAGAACATCGCTTGATTAAAAATCTAACTATTGTGAGGGCAATGAGGATTAATAAAATAGAAATCTCCCAAAAAATTAAGCCATGTACGTTTACATTTACGACAGAAATGACATTGTTTAATTTTTCGCCAAATAAAAACAAGTGTGTAGTCCTCCTAAGTACCATACATCCTCTAAATACCTTGATTCTTTACGCAACACAAGATCCCACATATCACGGAAGGCTTTTGAACAAGAAGAGACTTTTCATCAAGGAACTTTCAATGGAGTTGACCCAGCCGTTTATAATTAGACGATCTTCTCATTCCTTTCTACACAAATCCATATACCGGAATATGGAGAATTCCATTACTGTCCTTCAAACACAAAACAGGAGTTGTAACAGCAAGAGAAGAGAAGGTGCTTCAAAGGAAAGAAAAACAATTACAGTGTGCTGTAAGTGCACGAAACATTTATGCCAGGACCATAGAGATATATTTTTCTTTAATTATTTCTTATTTATCAATAGCGTAATCACAAATGAGTGATCATTTTGTGATAAATAGTAGCAGTGGTTTATGTTCCAGTTTTTGTAATGTAATTTATTCAAAGTAAATTATTCAGGATTAAAATTTGTACTCTTTTCCACTTAATAAAGCTATTTAAAATAATCTCACCTGTCTTATATTATACTAATAAACCTTAAAACAAAATTTTCATGCACGATAATAGCCAAGAAAATACTTGTGTTCATTTACAATCTTGTAACAGATATAACGGGTCCAATTGACCCAGGGTATGTAAATGTGTGAATGATAAAGATCAAGCATAGAAGGGTTGAAGCTATTATTCTTCTTGTTGCTTCATCTGTCGCCATGCCAGCATCGTATGCTAACAGCAAGATTCTAGTACTACAATTTTGTTCCTAGAAGCGCTCTGACTAGATGTCGGTTTAGGTACTGTGTAAGGTAATTGGCTTCCACTTCGTTGCATACTAATATCTTCAGTGCCTGCTGGTAGGTACTGCTTGGTTTCTTCCTACAGTTAAAAGTAAGCTTGTAAAATGCTGATGGCAGAAATTTTCGAAAAAAAACATCTATAAGCGCCGCTTTCTTTTTCGTCAGTTTTATTTGCATTTCTTTGATTTTCGAATCCACTTCACCTTCAACATAGTCACTACTTTTGAAACTTCACCTTAAGGTGTATCTTGATCAATTAATAATTTCAAGAATAATAATTACGATGGAAATTTGTTGGTTCCGTGCAAGAGGAGCAACAATAGTGAGTTCGCTCTGGAGCGTGTGACTCAGGTAATTCACGCACAGCGACGCACATTCTACATTTACATCTACATCCATATTCCGCAGGCCACCTGACGGTGTGTGGCGGAGGGTACTTTGTGTAACTCTAACGTTTCTCCCTTCTATTCCAGTCTCGTATTGTTCGTAGTAAGAAAGATTGTCGGTATGCCTCTGGGTGGGCTATAATTTCTCTGATTTTATCCTCATGGTCTCTTCGCGAGATATACGTATGAGGGAGCATTTAGTGCTTGACTCCTCGTTCAAGGTATGTTCTCGAAACATCAACAAAAGCTCGTACCGAGCTACTGAGCGTCTCTCGTGCAGAGTCTTCCACTGGAGTTTGTCTATCATCTCCGTAACGCTTTCGGGAATATTAATTGATCCTGCAACAAAACGCGCTGCTCTCCGCTGGATCTTCGCTATCTCTTCTATCAACCCTATCTGGTACGGATCCCACACTGGTGAGCAATATTCAAGCAGTGGGCGAATAAGTGTATTGGAACCTACTTCCTTTGTTTTCGGATTGCATTTCCTTAGGATTCTTCCAATGAATCTCAGTCTGGCATCTGCTTGACCGACGATCAACTTTATATGACCATTCTATTTTAAATCACTCCTAATGCCTACTCCCAGATAATTTATAGAATTAACTGCTTCCAGTTGTTGACCTGCTATATTGTAGCTAAATGATAAGGGATCTTTCTTTCTATGTATTCGCAGCACATTACACTTGTCTACATTGAGATTCAATTGCCATTCCCAGCACCATGCTCAGTCCGTTGCAGGTCCACCTGCATTTCAGCACAATGTTCCATTGTTACAACCTCTCGATGTACTGAAGCATCATCCGCAAAAAGCCTCAGTGAACTTCCGATGTTATCCACAGGATCATTTATGTATATTGTGAATAGTAACGGTCCTACGACACTCCTCTGCGGCATACCTAAAATCACTCTTACTTCGGAAGACTTCTCTCCATTGAGAATGACATGCAGCGTTGTGTTATCTAGGAACTCTTCAATCCAGCCACACATTTGGTCTGATAGTCCATATGCTCTTACTTTGTTCATCAAACGACTGTGGGGAACTGTACTGTATGAAACGCCTTGCGGAAGTGAAGAAACAAGGCATCTACTTGTGAACCTGTCAGATTTACGACTTTTCGTATACACCAAAAATCTGTAACATATAATATTAGGTGATAGTTCCTCGAGCCTTGAAGTCATTTACCTGATCTTCTGTGAAGATAATGTTACGGCACCTAGCTTGCTCTGATTAAATTTCTTGCTTCTCCGAAGTATTACAAATACCGGCAACGCAGGTAAATAAACCAGCTGAAATAAGAAATTAGGAAACTAAATTGATTTAGTGCTACAAGAAGTAATGTATTTCACATTATTAGTGAACTAAACAAAAATCTAAGTCATCTCTCTATCGTAGACAGGAAAAGGCAGACAGTATAAGACTGATGAAACATCCAATAGGAGTTTTTACGAACATAAGAAAATTAGTGTTCATCTTTTCTCGCTAACTTCACAGGCTGATTGCTGCTGCCATACCACGTTTTAATTTTTGCAACAAAATACTTAGGCGAATGAACGGATATAAATAGAAATAATAAAACATATACCCATTCAGGTAAAACAGCATAGGTTCCAATAAGACGGCCTCTCTACTGTATACTGCCGCTGTCCACGATTACTGGTCGACAGTATAGAGTAACGGTGCTCTTTCTACGTACAATCATAAACGATTAAAATTTATTTTGTTATAACTGATATTGTCTTTGGCTTGACCGGGGTTTAAAATACCTTCACTCATGTTCAATCTTGTTTTAATGGAGACCCTAGACGTGCCGGTTCTCTCTTATTTTACAGTTTTATGTATATATTCTGAAAATTTTATTTCCGAAGTCCATGCCGCTGCGAAGGGTATATTCAAATTTAGAGTCTGCGGCCCCATTATTGCGGAGAAACTGCTACACGCTTTGAGGGCGTGCTTCACGCAAGTCCGTTGGTGCAACATGGCGGTACTGTTAGTTTTCACAGTTTGTAGATAACGACAAATTTCATCTCGTTAAAATGTCCATACAACTGCCTCGCAAGGTAGTATGTAGAGGCGAATGGGTGACAGCGTTTCTGATGCTGCAACGGAAAGGCTCATCGTTTACGACCTTTGGTACTGGAACCGCTTCGTGCGTCACGTATTTCAGTGTCCTAGGCCAGCTCGTACATTCAGCATAATCTCGAGATATCACCAAATTTCAACTACGTCCATAAACGTTTTCACCTTAGATGCTCCCTTGCAGCAAAGTCTAGCGTCACTCGCCACTACAAACGAACGCAAAACGTTTGGCTCGTTATAAGCTCCCGCACCTTCACGCACTGTAGCACACGTAAATGTAACCTTCTTACATCACATGCAAACGTTTGATAATTGAATAATTCCTCTTGACTTCTATTTTGTCGCAGGCCGAGGTGGCCGAGCGGTTCTAGTCTGGAACCGCGCGACCGCTACGGTCGCAGGTTCGAATCCTGCCTCGGGCATGGATGTGTGTGATGTCCTTAGGTTAGTTCGGTTTAAGTAGTTCTAAGTTCCAGGGGACTGATGACCTTAGAAGTTGAGTCGTATAGTGCTCAGAGCCATTTCAGCCATTTCTATTTTGTCAATAGATATACAGGGTGAAAAGTATTTAAACCGACAAACTCTGGGAGGTTGTAGGGGACATCAAAACAAATATTTTTCCCTAATGTCATTTTTTCCTATGAGGAGTATTTAAACCGGTACAGGAACATTTATCTGGCGGCAAATTAATTTGACCAACAAACACTTTTCCATTTTTTTATGACCAAGAGACAACACATTAACACAACCCAATTTCAATTACAGCAGATTTTCAAAAATGCCTCCATTGAGACGTAAACAATGGTTTCTGTCTGACACGGGCAAAGACCCCAGGAGTATCCTGAATTGTTCCTGCTGCTTCTACTATCCGGGCAACCAGATCCTCTTCTGCTGCGTAAACAAGGCTGCGCATCTCTCCCCCACAGAAAAAGTCCACTTCGACTGAAATGTGCCGGCGTCCCGTCATGTTGGAACCACATGCGTTGTCTTGTAGGGAGTGGGACGTCCTCCAACAATTCTGGGAATGCTCTGGCAAGGAAATTGTACTAGTGCCTGCCATTTAATGGACTAGGTACTAGATACGACCCAATTAAACAGTCCCCAACAACACCGACCCACACATTAACGAAGAACCGCACTTGATCATCGCTAGTAACAGTGCCATGTGGGTTATCCTTACTCCAAACATGCGAATTGTGCATGGTGAAGACTTCATTACGGCTGAACGTTGCTTTATCGGTAAACAACACAGAGGATGGAAATGTAGGATGCATTTCACACTGTCCCAGGTACCACTGCGAAAACTGTGCTCTGGGTGGATAATCAACTGGTTCCAGGTTGTGGACACGCTGTAAGTGAAATGGACGTAACAACTGCTCTCGAAGGACTGTTCTTACATTCTTCTGATTCGTCCCCATGTTACGTGCAATTGCACGAGTGCCGATTGAAGGATCCCGCTCCACACGCTGCAAGACAGCTTCCTCGATAGGGGACTGATGACCATAGATATTAATTCCCATAATGCTCAGAGGCATTTGAACAGCTTCCTCCGTTTGCAGCGTTCTTACCGTGTGACGGCGTCCCTGTCCAAGTAATCTGCTAAATGACCCGGTCTCACGCAGACGTTGGTACACAGCAACAAAGGTCGTACGATGCGGGATACAGCTATTAGGATATTGTTGTTGATAAACCCGCTGTGCAGCTGGTGCGTAGTGGTGCGCTACGTAGTACGCACCAACCAATTTAGTGTACTCACTCCAGCTGTATCGCTCCATAAGTAAACAAAGCCAATGCACTACTACACTGATGGACAGCAGTTGCCTACAACTGAAGAGCGTAATACGCTCTCTAACAACTGAAGATCGTAATACGGCCTCTAACAACTGAATGGCGTAATACGGCCTCCACTGCTTTAAATAATCCTCATAGGAAAAAATGACATTAGGGAAAAGTATTTGTTTTGATGTCCCCTACAACCTCCTAGAGTTTGTCGGCTCTGAGCACTATGCGACTTAACTCCTGAGGTCATCAGTCGCCTAGAACTTAGAACTAATTAAACCTAACCAACCTAAGGACATCACACACATCCATGCCCGAGGCAGGATTCGAACCTGCGACCGTAGCGGTCGCTCAGTTCCAGACTGTAGCGCCTAGAACCGAATGGCCACTCCGGCCGGCAGAGTTTGTCGGTTTAAATACTTTTCACCCTGTATGTTTTCACATAGCATATGAAAAATAAGCATTACAGTTCAACATCATTTGATTTAACCTAAGCATACATAAGCCTTTATCTAAGTGTTGCTGACACGTCGGGTACATACATGGTACAATTTTATAGATATTCACATCTAGATTCATTATAACATTTAAACTTGTGCAGAAAACAACATTTTTATTCCACTGTACGTCCATTAAGATTTCATTTTCACCCTAAGGACGCATTAAACAGCATCTTATGACATTGTAAACACACAATACCCGACATTTTCTCTGACCATTCAAAGGCTACTTGTCTCCTACATATTTTTCAAGAGAAGGTAACTCTCTTAGTCTTTGAGTTAATGCAGTAGTATAATTTTACATAGAATAACAATTAAAATCTTTTATCAGTTTCGGAGCTGAAAGGACAATACATATGTATATAGTTCGAAGATATGCATAAACCATTGTCCTCAGATTTCGTCTGACTCACGTACCTGTACATCCAGATTGCTAACGAAAGAGAAGGAATCTTCATAACGCGTTAACCAACACAAGCAAACATAGCTATGCGTAGCCTCACCTGTCTCGAGTCTACAAGAAATACTTCTACTGATCTACAAGGAATGGTGACAGGAAACGGAAGGAAGCACTTCTTTATCTGCTGCTGAAATCCATTGTCTACACACCATAGGCTAATTGAGTAAACTCTTTGATCGCACTTCTTTGTATCTTTGTGAAACTAATTACTTAGTGTTTGCTGAACTAATTTCATGATTCTGACAATGGAGTGTCATTGAAGTTATCAGTATTTATTGTTTGGAAGTACCTGTAGCGAGTGTAAATCAGTAATTTATACCCGTTTCTTCACGATGCCACTCTTGTGTATATAATATTCCTGAAAGGAATGTGTCACGAGGGTGGGCCGAGAAAATACTGTAGAAGAACGCTCAGATGAGTCGTGATCCCTTGTAAATGCAATCATGAATACTCATATTTCGCGCTTATATCAGTAGCTTTCGATTTTTAATATGCAGTCTGACCCCTAAACTTCATTTAACAATATTCTACGTACTGTAATCTCTTCATATACACCATACACATATTTATATACATATAAATACTCAGGTTGCGGTGTGGCCCGTTTTCTGTGGTACCAGCTACCTGTCTTCTCCTTCCTGCCTTTACCAGGGAGTGTTCTTGCATCGTTACGTCGAAAATAAACTTAATAACAACTTATAAACTAAGAACGTAGTCGCTCCATGGCTAACTAAGGTATCATTTTTCTCCTCACACTCATATCTTTTTACTTTAAGTACGTGGATGTGTAAATTCATCAACTTCTTTAATTCTCAAAACCAACCCTTCTTTTATAAGAACGAAAATATTCAGAGCATTTCCATCGTTTCGACCTTTTGTTTTACCTTTTTCAGTCCTTGAATATTCATACTATGAATACACCTGCAATTAATAAGTGTTGTTGTAAACGGGCGCAACCTCAACCCCTACAATCGTTCTTTATTTCTCCATATTTAGATATTTTCCTTATAGTGTGTTATTTACGTGTCTATAAGTAACATGTAAATTTGTATACACTGTAAATAGTAGTGTAGTGTGTACATAGGTTTCTGCAGTTAGTCGTTCTGTCTTCCTCTGTAAACTTTCTTTTATTTTAAACCTCCTTACTGTATTAGTTTTATCCTTATAGTGTAGACTCCTTCATTTTAATGGTGATTAACTTATATAGCTTATTTGGCGGCTAGATGCCAAGTCTGTGTTGCATCGGGAGTGCTAAGTGGCGTGTTGAACTGAACTGTTTCTGCGCAAGTGCTGAAGTTGCTGACCTGTGTGTTAGTTCTCACTAACGCCTGCGCATCCTCTCCCTCTCGTAATGCCACTTCACTTTCTGTGTACACCTCAAGTGCATTATTACAGCATATTTGGAAAATGTACATATTGTAGAATGAATTGGCACCATTTCGATTGTGTTTGATTTTCAGGCTTCATATAGTTTTTTGGCATTTAACAGAATCTTAAATTACTATAAGTTACATTGCTTAAAAACATATAAAGAAATAAACTGAAAATTTTCTCCTAATGCTCCAGTCGCAGGTTCGAATCCTGCCTCGGGCATGGATGTGTGTCATGTCCTTAGGTTAGTTAGGTTTAAGTAGTTCTAAGTCTAGGGGACTGATGACCTCAGATGTTATTTCCCATAGTGCTTAGAACCATTCGAACCTTTTTTTATTTTCTTCTAAGCGAATAATTGTTAAATACATATTATACTGAAGTATTTCACTTGTTCATGTACAGTAATTCAAATTATGTTTAACCTTTGTGCAATCCTTTTAATGTAAAAAACCCTGTTAGATCCTTGTGTGGATAAAGCCCTTTGTCCTTTCCACTATTAGGTTAGGCTAATCTATATTCACCTGAATATGGTATTTTAGTAACTACAAATGGTCAACTCTACAAAAGCTGCCATTTTTGATTGAGTTTCTCATATTTCGTGGATGTAGGGTGTGTTCGTAGTAATACCTCTTATCCTACTTGAAATTGTTCACTGCACGCTAACCTTTTCTCGTGCTACTTTTTCCGCTGTTCAGCCTTTTCCTCAAGATTAATCAAGGCTTGGTGTACTTTTCCTTCGAGTGACATCTCTCCCCTGGATATCTTGGGCGATGTTTTTTTCCCACCCATCGACTTCTCTCCTTCTAAACATCAATTCAGTAGATGTAAAGTCGGTTAAAGTGTGTGGAAATCATGAGACAAACTCAATTCGTGTGCTTCTTGGGTGTGTAGGTGGATATAAACCTGTTACATCCTTCGATTACCCTGTCTATTTGGCTTGACTTGGAGTGCAATCTTGGTAATAATGCATGTTTTATCTTGTTTGTGTTAGTAAATTACCTGCATTTACTGCCTACAAAGTGGCTTCTCCACTTTCGGGAGATAATCTTCTGTACTCCTCCTAGTAACAGAATCTGCGGTCACAGACTCCACAGCATACAAAGTAAAATATTTTATGAAAACATCACACAAGACAATAACATATTTGAAAGCTCGCTTCCCTTGCAGATAGGGTCGGGCAGCATCCAAGAACACTAATTCTAAATATTTTGTAGGGACTGTGGGATGTAGCTCAGCTAACTCTTCTCCTCAAGCTGTGACATAGTAGTGCGTATTTATCTTGTCTTTGGAAACCCCATTGTGACCCCATACATTGTGAGCGTATAAAATGTAATCATCTTTGTAACTTTCCGGTAAACACAGGCACCACAGTTCTTGATTTGGTGTACGCCGATGAAACTGAACTCTCTTAAATATGGTATAGAAGTTCTTCAAATTCTCATCTTTATTTTCAGTCACTTTCGATGTTATCTTTCTCCATCACAGGTCTCCCTCTTGCAGTTGCTCCAAACTCTTACACATCTTTGCGTAATATGGTTGTTGTGTGTTGTCATGCATAAGCAGAAACCAAAATTTCAAAATTCTGTACTGTGAATTCTAAGGATTCAGCAAGCTTTTGCGGTAACCTTGACAAGGTATCTGGGATTGTATGTGCATCACCTGGCTAGCCCTCCATATAATAACTTGCATGTCAACAGAAAAGTAAGTGCTTGATAGTCACAGTAGATTTCGGTGTGCTCGTCCAATAACTAGTACTCAACGCCCTTAAAATGGCTCTGAGCACTATGGGACTTAACTTCTAAGGTCATCAGTCCCCTAGAACTTAGAACTACTTAAACCTAACTAACCTAAGGACATCACACACATCCATGCCCGAGGCAGGATTCGAAACTGCGACCGTAGCGGTCGCGCGGTTCCAGACTGTAGCGCCTAGAACCGCTCAGCCACCGCAGCCGGCTCAACGTTCTTAAATACCCACATAACCCCTGGAGCCTCGAGCTCTGTCTCTGGTCCCAAAACTTTATCCAATGTGGAAAAGAAAATATCTCCTCTCACGTTCAAGCCAAAGGGCAAAATGCAAAATGCCCCCACACACAAAGGCTGTGTATGTCCTACTATCTTCATGTAATGCTATTTACCAATAAGACCCTTTTAAATCAATTATACTGGGGTATTTGTGAAATTTCAGAAACTGTTCTTCAGTGATTTTGTTTGTGCTTCAGGAATCAAGGATAAGTCAGATGCTACTGTCGGCCTTGGTGACAGCAAAAATAGGGCTACAAGATGGGGACAAGGAGACTTGTATGAGCTTCCAATTTATCATCCTTTCAATTTTTTTCCTCCAACTTCTCTTTTTACGCAAGGAATTTGATATGAAGAAAAGCAGTATGTCTCATATGTGCAAGTGTCCACTTTACACATAACCATTTATTACACTGAGCTGTCTTTTAAATACTTGCGCTTACCGAAGTATTGCTTCTTGTGACTCCTTCTTCTGATCTTCTGACAAACAAGGAGGTTCCCTTGCCTTGGTTTGGATAGTCTGCGGGCACATGTCTTCTTCGGACAGCTGCTCAGCCTTTTGTGAATCAAGAAAGTTTTCAGTATATTTTCAGTTGTGCTGGTTTTAAGCAAATTTAACGACAACCTCCGCTCGTTGACTGTAAAGAAACAATTTTTTCCTTGCCCAATATCAGTCTGCTGACGGTAATAGGCCTTATTGCCTGAAGGTTAACTCCTTTTGATCCCCCCCCCTTTCCCCACTGCGTTCAGAGCACGACAATTGTGCACCAGAAAAGTTGGTATATAACATCGTCTTTGCAGCTCGTTATACAGACCTTGTGATATTACGTTGACATTTAGACCAAATACCCGGACATGAATTGCAGCTTTCACTGATTCCTCAATACCCTTGTTTAAGTTATTTACAACCTCCTGACACAGTTCTTCTTTCATATCTACACCTTGGTCGTATCTGAGAAAGTAATTTAGAATAAACTGCATGCCCCCAGCCTCTCTATTGATCTGTGAATGGGGCCTTATTGCGATCTGTTCGAGTTTTCCTGATTTGTCAGAAGGTTAGCCTCCTCGTTGCGAGTAACTTCAACCACCTGAACGTTGTGGGTTTGACTTTGCCAATTTGTATTCTGTATTGCCCTGGAAGTAAATTCTCCTTGACCGCCACTGGATACATAATTGTTATTTCGTTGAGTGTAATTACCAGGTGGAGGACTGCCGAATGATCTATTTGGGTCCTTTCCTGTCAGTTACTGTATTGGCTATTGCCACCTGCTGGGATTGTGTTGTGAACCTGCTGGGCAAAGCCTCTCTATTCGGTATAAGCTAGTCTATTGTAATTCTGTTTTGCAAATTCCTTTGAAACCTCGTTTCTGCTTTTGGTTTTCCATTTACCATGAATATTTCTTGTATTATTGTTGTTACATGGGGCATAAGGGTGCCAACCGTGTTGATTATTGCCACCGATTCCGTTCCACTGTTGACTGTTTTGCGGAAGCGCACACTGCGTACTGATGTTCTGTGGTTGCGACGGCCCCTCTTCATTAGGTCAGTCGAGCATGAGTATGGCTAATAATTATCAGGTGTAGTGATCAGCTTTTCCCTGATCCCTGATATGGGCGGACAGGCGACTTTTCGCTGTATTCAGTTCGTCCACATAGGAAACTGGGTTTGTCCAATGTCTGGTTTTGTTTCTGTATTTTTCGAAATACTTCCTAGTCCCCCATATTTGCTACTGAATGGTGATCGGTTGAAAAACTCTCAATGTAGCCTCTTTTGGACTGATGTGGAGCAATGTTTATCAAAGAAAAGTCCGTTCAAATTTCTCATACGTACGGCATCTCACAGCCATATCTGTTACCCACAATAAAACCTCGCCCTGTGTGTACCCAACAATAAACCGGATTTTCTGTCCAGTTGAGGGGTAAAATGGGGCGAAAAGCTTTGATAAATACTATGGGGTTCGTCCCCTTGCCCTCTGTTGAATACAGCGGAAATTGCCTATGACGGAGCAGACCCTCATCCGCCAAGAAAATTGGCAAACATGTAGTGTTGTCTATTGCCGGCGTGGCATTGTTCAGATGCACATGTTGATACTCGGGGTGTGTTTGCAAGACTGGTATTAAGGTTGGCAGAGCCGGCTGCATTTCGTAATTCCTTTCTTCTCTGTCTGAATGGCTGGAGGGGAGTGGTTAATACGTATCACCGCTGTCTATCCTGCCGCCTCCACCTGATTGCTTTCTATTGGCGTCTCTCTTGTGATATCTGCAACATTAATTAAACTGCTCTGGAACTTCCCTTCCGCTGTCTGTAAGACTAGCTCAGTCCTAGCAATCAGTTCTTCTCCCCTTTCTTTACTACTTTTTCAACTGTTTCTTCATAGGTGGGAGGGTCGTACGCTTATCTAGCATTCCCGCTCTGGCTCTGTCCTTTAAATTCTATACCTCCTTTTCGTTTATTTCTTGTGCTTTCTTTATGGACTTCGTGCCTGAATCTAAATTACTCAATTTTACTGACAGTTCCTCTTCTTCTTCTTCTGGCAAATCTTTGCAAAAAGATGGCAACTCATTAACAGTATCTGTAATTGTTTCTAAATTTTTGCAAATTACTGACTCAGCCTCTTGCATCTGAGTCTGGACGTCACTAACGAACTTTAGCTTACCGTCATTTTCTCTTGTGTCTCGTCTATAGATAACACTTTTTGATCTAGGCTGGTTATCTCCTGATACAAATCAGTGAATAATTCCACCTTTCCCACAACTGAAATTTGATAAATTAAATCATTAGAAATGTCAGTGCACAGATTTTGATTTAAATTATGCACCCTCCGTGACAGGTCATTCTTAAAACCATCAAAAGTTTGCTTTAGTTCATTTTTAAAATCACAAAACTTTTAATCAAGATCTTCAGTTTGTTGTGTAGAAAAATTATTAAACAAATTCTTAATTAGGCCAGTGAAGCCCTTATACATGTCCTGCACTGAATGCACTGATTACGCATCAACGTCTTGTTTACCCACTGTGTCTTGTTCCGTCACATTTGAGACAAGTTCTCTTGACAGGCAGAAACTGAAATTTACTGATGCCGCACTAGTGTGTCTTTCACTGGAATCATGAGAGAAAATACTTCTTGGTGAGATGTGGGAAACTGTCTCGTTTACTGTGAGCGTGAAAGTGTCGTGAGGTAAGGCATTATTGTCATCAGCATTGGCTGAATTTATGTAATATTCCCGGTTGTTGTTATGATAGAAATTTTCAGTGTCACTATCATTTGTCGTCACACCCATTGTGGCGACATTTTGTATCTCTAGATTATTTTCATTAGTCAGTGCAACTTTGTAGCTGGTTCCACTTTGTAAAAATTTTTTAAAGTTATATATGTGAAATTAAATTTAATTTTAATCTTAAATCTGATTGCGAGAATTTTCCCGATCAGTACGGCAGCGTTGCAGCTTATTGTTGCCATTTGCAGTTTTTGTATCCACATTCCAAAAAATCAAAATAATGTTAACCCAAATCTCTATTGCTTTAAAAAAATGCTTCAAATTTGTGACTGGATATGGTAAGGTACTGACACTACTTCTGATCGAGGCGTTACCAAACGCAGTCGTGCGAGCTGTAAATTGGAATTCTTTCCTGCCTTATAGACAATATTCTTAAATTTTATTGGTACAGTTCCTCAGGTAAACCATTGGTAATTCATGCATACCATGTTGTGTTTGCCGTTAGTTTTCTCTCGGCATTGTTATTCCATGTGTTATATCATTTAATTATTGCACCTATCTAGTCTATCTGCTACTGTCTTGGGAACGGTGGCCAGCTGTACTGATTAATTGGTAATGTTAAGAATAACAATTACGATGGAAATATACTGGGCCGCACAAGAGACGCAACAGTGCCGGCCGGAGTGGCCGTGCGGTTCTAGGCGCTACAGTCTGGTTCGAATCCTGCCTCGGGCATGGATGTGTGTGATGTCCTTATGTTAGTTAGGTTTAAGTAGTTCTAAGTTCTAGGCGACTGATGTCCTCAGAAGTTAAGTCGCATAGTGCTCAGAGCTATTTGAACCAGACGCAACAGTGACGATTTCGCTCGGGAGCGTGTGCCTCTGCTAATGTACGTATAATGACACACGCTTCAGATAGTCAGTCTTACGATTTTCCGTATACACGAAAAATCTGTAACATATAATATGGGATTATTAGATGATAGTTTTTCGTGCCTTAAATTTATTTACCTGGCTTCCAGCGTGCTCCACTTAAATTTCTTGCTTCTCTGAAGCAGATACCGGGAACGCAGGTAGTTAGATCACGTGGACTAAGAAACTAGTAAATGAAGTTGACTTTGTACTATGAGAATTAGTGCATTTCACATTATTAAAGAACCAAACAGAAATCCACGTCGTCACTCTATCATGGAAAGAAAAAGACAGACAGTACAAGATGGATAAAACATCCGATAGTATTTACAAACATAAGAGTGTTGATGTTCTTCATCTTCCGTCGATAGCTCCATAGGCTTGATTGCTGTAGCCACACTGTGTTTTAAACTTTGCCGTAAACTACTTAGTGCGAATGAACGGATAAAAATAGACAGAAAAATAAAACATATACCTACATAAGTCTCAGCACAGGTGTTAACTTCGTCTTGTATATTTTGTTTCTTTTTATCAGTATTAGCTGCACTGTGTACTTCATATAGTCTGCGACAAAGAATACCTAAATCTCTTTTTTTACTCATTTTAAAATTGTTTAGTAAATTGAAAATCGCAAAACACGAGTGTAAGTCAATTATTATCCTCAAAGTAGTTATAAAATTTTATTGTAATCAAATACGAAACTTATAAGAACATCATTCTTTGATATAATCGCCTTGCGTTTCGACGTACTTCGTCCATGGTTGTACAAGCTTCCTGATGCCCTCATAAAAGAAGGTTCTCGGTTGAGCTGCGAGCCAGAAAAGCACCGCTTCTTCCGCTGCTTCGTCAGAGGCAAATCGACGGCCACTTAATGCCTGTTTGAGTGTACCAAAGAAGTGATGAGTCAGAAGGGGAAAGATCGGGATTATACGGATGATGATCCAGTACTTCAGATTTGATTTTGTGGAACGTTTCAGCAGTGTGGGCCGCAGTATGCGGACGGGCATTGTTGTGCAACAACACAACAACTTTTGCCGGCAATCCTCGGCGTTTGCTTCGAATTGCACGTTTTAGCCTGGCAGTAAGCATCTCACTGTTACGTACACTGTCTATTGTTGTGACCCTTTGCCCATAATGTTTCAGTACTGGACCTTGTGCGTCCCAAAAAACCGTACGCATCAGTTTTCCTGTGGACGGTTGGGTCTTGAACTTTTCTTGGATGTTTCCATTCCATATTCGGCCGTTTACTCTCCGATTAGTAATGATGGATCCATGTTTCGTCACCAGTAATGACCCTGTCTAACAAGCTGGTGTCCAAGCGCGTTTGTTTATCCAACTGTGTGAGTTGTTTTGGGACCCATCTTGCACAAACTTTATGAAGCTCAAGTCTGTTGTGGATGACTTCGTAAGCAGAACCATGACTAATTTGCAGACGATGTGCCACTTCGTCAGCAGTTAATCGTCTAAGAGAATCATTTCACGTGAACACTCAATAGTTTCTTCATTTGTGGCTGTAAATGGTCGCCCGGCTCCTTCATCGTGTGTAACACTTGTGCGACCATTTCGGAATTTTTCAATCCATTCGTAGACACTCCGTTGTGGCAAAACACTGTTCCCCTACAGTACCGAAAGCCTTGGATGAATTTCAGCCCCTGATACGCCTTCCGACCACAAAAAACGGATCACTGAACGTTGCTCTTCTTTGGTGCAAATAGACAGCCGAGCAGCCATGATTAAGAGCACGGCAGCGATAACGAAACTGACAGGGCAGCTTGAAAATTGCAAAGATATAACAACAAATAAACAAAGCATGCGTCATCAACGTAAAACGACAGTACTACCAAAATAAACAAAAATATAAATAAATTACGGATAATAATTGACTTACTCCAGCCGGCCGGGGTGGCCGAGCGGTTCTAGGCGCTACAGTCTGGAACCGCGCGACCCCTACAAACACTACTTTTGTGCAGATATAATGAACTGTGGTGTTTTTTTTAATACAATTAGACAATATCATGCATGCTTTCAGATCGCTTCATTTGGTGCAGATGGAGAAGTCAAAATGCCAAATTTTTCGCCTACTTTTATGATTTAAAGTCAAATTTACCGTAGAATTGGCTCTTTCCTTGCACCAGGTAATCATCATCAATGAAGCAGATTGTAAGTATAGTAATATCCAAGGCGTGCAAAATGAGATGCTTTTAAACATTCAGAGAATTTATTCATGAGCTACGTTGTGCTAGCTCTACAAATCTTTATTCGTACATACATACATATCTATAGTAATATAAATTGACTGATGACCTCAGAAATTAAATCCCATAGTGCTCAGAGCCATTATAAATTAGTAGCATTCTTCCTCACCACCACTCATCATAAGAAAAGTGCTGATATGCGAGCACGGCCGCGGGTAAGAGATAATTCACTATTAAAGAGACTACTGAAAAAATAAAAGCCAGGGGAAGAGGATCACCTATGATTTCACAGATTTAAAAAATCAAGTATCGGTATCTTGACGAGAACATATTAAATAAGATTAGTGTTCCTGTAGTTAAAAAAAATTACGAGGGGTTGGAGAAAAGAATTAAAATAAGAAGAACAATGTAGCAAGTAAAACGACCAATCAAACTGTTTAGCTTAGCAGTACTTAGGCTGTTTAAATGGATGAAGAAGTGTGGAGGATTGGGGATAGAGATAGATGTGGATTACCTCATGAGTTTACTATATGTTCGCTTAAAAATTACAACTGCAGCATGAACAGTCTTGGCTCTGGTTTGGTCATTAAAGGCGGTGCATTTAAGAAGGCAAGATTCAACGTATCTCACCTTGAGCTAATGCAAATAATTCATAATTCGTGAAAAGCAATGGCCCGTATTCAATTATTGTGAAAGGAAGTGCTGTACAATGCGGTCTGGATCAGAGGTGGGTGGTGCGTAGGATGAATTTCAATTATGTAAAGCCTTAATATAGTTATAGATAAAAATTAAATTTTATTGACTTCAATAACTCAACTAAAACACTTCTGAACGCAATAGAATGAGACGATTACTGTTGCCTGATGTTAATTAAGTTCCATGCTTGAACCCTCTAACAAATTCGTGGTTTATGGAACGGGAGTAATCAAAAGCTGGGATAAGCATACGCGCTCTTAACGCCAACATGCAGTTGATTAGGTTTACACAGAGGAGAAAACTAAAGAACAAAGGCTCTCCACCATGAGCACATTTGATAAGCGAAAAGATACTGCTCCCTCGATTTTAACAAGCGAAATGAATATGTGAATTTACCTCTGAAATACACGAACGAAGACTAAAGCATAGCCATGAAACACTTTTAATTTAAATGCACAGTGTAATAGGAAGGTTACGGAAGCTGCAGCACAGAAGGATCTTAAACCAGAGTACGTGCACGTAGTGATAACGTAGAAAGCAAGTACTGAACAACTAGGAATTTCAGGATAAACGGATTACAACTGGATTGAACTTATCTCATAGGTCTCTGTCCATGAGGGCTGAAGACAAACATGAACACTAATATGTGCTGCCAATGAGCAAAGCAAGAACCAAATAATGGAAGGAACAAAATAATCGGACTGAAAGTTCAGTGGCAAAATAGCAGTGGTATCATATAATGCATTCGCAGTCGTGGTTAAGAAAATGAGAAGCCGATTGAACTCAATCTTTACCCATTCAACAAATTTCCACGTGTTCACGTGACTAGTTGAATCAAAAATAGCCTACGAATCACCTAAATTTAAAAATATTCAGCACTCACGACATTAAAATGAAATGGACTGTAAAGCAGTAGGATAAAAGCGTTAGGGCTTCAGTTCGACTGAAAACGTACACAAATTCAAATGAAGCTGTTACGAGCAATCGATCTTACCAAGTTCCCAACGAACAGTGACGAGCTCCCGTCATGAAACTGGGATTTTTCCTTCCAGCGGAAGGGACCTGAGGCCTGCTATCTTGAAACGTTATAAATGGGGGTGTGGGACTCAGAGAAGCAGTAGAAGTTAGCGGACGTGCATCTGAATCGGACAGTTTGCGGACAAACTTAGTATAAAATATGAAAATATGTAAAATATGGCTGATACGAACAGACCCAGCTGCGTACTAAATGCAACGTCAACTGAGCTGTCAGAGATATTGAGTTGAAGTTACTTTCAATGAAATCTCATTAAGAGATTCACATAGAGAGCCAACATCACACACAGTCTCCAAGGAAAAGACTACGCCGGAGTGGTTTTACCATGCAAGACGCACCCAAGCAGGCTTTAACCCACGCCAGCCAATGCAGTGAAATTTAAGAATTTTGTAAAAGAATTTTAAACAAAAAATCAGAAACACAAACAACCAACTAGCACCATAATATAAAACATTGCGCATGAGGTCTGCAATCATTATGTGAATACTGATCGCACTTTTTTCGCAGATGTTTTGACCCCTAAAACGCCAGTCCGCTAGTTGTTAAAACATTGTTTACGCTGTTCGGATAGAGTCCGTCATCAGAACATCAGATAAAAAGACTTCATACAGAGGATCGTGTCATATGATTTGTAACGTTCCCTCTTTCTGTTTATTTAGGTTTGATTTGTTTGATTGTTATTCTTTATTTCTATTATTCGGAATCTTTTTTTTTTATTAAATTGAGCCTGAAACTTACGTAATAAATACTTTGCGTGAAGTACGATTTGCAGCATAAACAAAACTTAATTTCGGAAATGTAATCCACTGAATATTAAAAGTAAAGCTTTTGAACAACGCGCGTGACTGACTAGATACATTCAGAGGGTACGTACATTCGCGTGCGAGTGGTTGCGGTCTGATGAGGAATTTTCATTGTGAAATAATTTCGTCGTAACACACTCGGAGATTGCGAACGTACATTCAGAGTAGAGGCACGTACGTTCTATCATTGCCCGTGGCCTGGGTAAAAGAATGATAATCATTTAAATCTAAGAGTATTTCTTTTGCATCGGACTAGTATTTTTATAAGAAAAGGAAGATTGCAGGTTCTGAATGTCTCGACAAAACGAATCGGAAGTAATTTTAGCGGCCACGAAAGGAAAGTAGAGAGCAAAATCACGTACCCCTATTGTTGAGCAGCGCCGTTTTGAAGATCTTCGGTTCCATCTAAAACTCGCCTTCTCTGCTTAACATAAATACTCCATAGGCATGGGAATAAGGCTTATTGTGCGATGAAAATAATATAAAACACATCTTGCGTCTTTTAACTCATTCATTTACCACACACACACACACACACACACACACACACACACGCTAGTAATTAGACAGTACGACATCCCACCAGCCCATCAGAACAAAAAGTTGTCGTTCATACAAGAAATAAAAAATGTCTCTCAAAGATAAAAAGTTTACCAGATATTTCTCTGGTGTGTCACTGGAACAATTTTTCAGCACCTCTGCAATTAGATCACAATATTTTCAGTTCCTTTACAGATTTTAATCTTTATTAGTGTAGCGCAAATGTTAGGGTTGAAATCACATGACCAAATAGTCCATTGTTTCCTCTGACACCAGACGACAAAACCGACAGTGCCTGGGTATTCATTTTGCCAATTTTCTGTTAGGAACGAAAATGAAAATTTAACTGTATTTGTAGTGAATTATCGAAAAAAATACTTCCATTTATTTGTGAAAACGCCTTTGAAATATGAAATAGTCGTACAAAGAAATTTGCATAATGTGCAAATGTATAAGTACAGCAACCATATTAAGAAACATGAGCGTGGACAGTTTCTGTACGCTATTAAAGCTTTATGCATGATGCGGCAATTTTTCACGTATCTCAGTGTTAATGACGTCATATCTCTTCAACTATGTGTCAAAATGTCCAAATGTGTGTGAATTCCTAAGGGACCAAACTGCTGAGGTCATCGGTCCCTAGACTTACACACTACATAGACTAACTTAACCTAACTTGGGCTAGGGACAACACACGTACCCATGCCCGAGGGAGGACTCGAACCTCCGGCGGGAGGGCCTGCACGATTCGCGACATGGCGCCCTAACCACGCGGCCACTTCGCGCGGCAACTATGTGTCGTAAAATGACATTTTTGTAGGCACATTCAGCGGCATATGTGTATACTGTCAGCGAAATACACTCCTGGAAATTGAAATAAGAACACCGTGAATTCATTGTCCCAGAAAGGGGAAACTTTATTGACACATTCCTGGGGTCAGATACATCACATGATCACACTGACAGAACCACAGGCACATAGACACAGGCAACAGAGCATGCACAATGTCGGCACTAGTACAGTGTATATCCACATTTCGCAGCAATGCAGGCTGCTATTCTCCCATGGAGACGATCGTAGAGATGCTGGATGTAGTCCTGTGGAACGGCTTGCCATGCCATTTCCACTTGGCGCCTCAGTTGGACCAGCGTTCGTGCTGGACGTGCAGACCGCGTGAGACGACGCTTCATCCAGTCCCAAACATGCTCAATGGGGGACAGATCCGGAGATCTTGCTGGCCAGGGTAGTTGACTTACACCTTCTAGAGCACGTTGGGTGGCACGGGATACATGCGGACGTGCATTGTCCTGTTGGAACCGCAAGTTCCCTTGCCGGTCTAGGAATGGTAGAACGATGGGTTCGATGACGGTTTGGATGTACCGTGCACTATTCAGTGTCCACTCGACGATCACCAGAGGTGTACGGCCAGTGTAGGAGATCGCTCCCCACACCATGATGCCGGGTGTTGGCCCTGTGTGCCTCGGTCGTATGCAGTCCTGATTGTGGCGCTCACCTGCACGGCGCCAATCACGCATACGACCATCATTGGCACCAAGGCAGAAGCGACTCTCATCGCTGAAGACGACACGTCTCCATTCGTCCCTCCATTCACGCCTGTCGCGACACCACTGGAGGCGGGCTGCACGATGTTGGGGCGTGAGCGGAAGACGGCCTAACGGTGTGCGGGACCGTAGCCCAGCTTCATGGAGACGGTTGCGAATGGTCCTCGCCGATACCCCAGGAGCAACAGTGTCCCTAATTTGCTGGGAAGTGGCGATGCGGTCCCCTACAGCACTGTGTAGGATCCTACGGTCTTTGCGTGCATCCGTGCGTCGCTGCGGTCCGGTCCCAGGTCGACGGGCACGTGCACCTTCCGCCGACCACTGGCGACAACATCGATGTACTGTGGAGACCTCACGCCCCACGTGTTGAGCAATTCGGCGGTACGTCCACCCGGTCTCCCGCATGCCCACTATACGCCCTCGCTCAAAGTCCGTCAACTGCACATACGCTTCACGTCCACGCTGTCGCGGCATGCTACCAGTGTTAAAGACTGCGATGGAGCTGCGTATGCCACGGCAAACTGGCTGACACTGACGGCGGCGGTGCACAAATGCTGCGCAGCTAGCGCCATTCGACGGCCAACACCGCGGTTCCTGGTGTGTCCGCTGTGCCGTGCGTGTGATCATTGCTTGTACAGCCCTCTCGCAGTGTCCGGAGCAAGTATGGTGGGTCTGACACACCGGTGTCAATGTGTTCTTTTTTCCATTTCCAGGAGTGTATGTTGCGAAAAGTGTTAGTAGGAGCCATGCATGGCGCGCAAGTTTTTCTCTCATTTGTTTGTGACATCATAGCTCCTGAAGTGCGATAGGTAGCTTGTTATTACCCCAGAGCTATTGTCGTCTGGCAGTAAGGGGTATTGGAACGGTGGTTTGATCATTTAATGTTAAAAGACTACGACCAAGGTGTGGACGGGGCCAAGGAATTGACATATCAGACGTGATTTAACACATAAATAATTTATTAATAACATACAATACATAACACCAACTACGTAATCCTGCTTTGATGCTTACAATTGCCGAAAATGGGAGGGCCACCACTTTCGAATTGGAAAGGCTTTAATTTAAGAAACTAAAACGCCTATTATAATTTTTAAAAACAAGAACAACACAACACATAAGTAAGCGCTAAGTAAACGCACACTTGAATCTTTAATTATTAATCACAAAGCGTGGGTTTAAGACATTAAAATTCTCATTGCAATATAAAACATAAATACATGAATACATGAATTCACAACACAGCATGGCTTCAAAATTTCTACCTGGACAACCTATGGCCCTAAAACTTTCGTATTACATTCCAGCCAATCACATTAATATCTTATAAACACGATTGGTAAAATACAAACGTTTGCACTATAATCAATTTTAAAAATCCACAATCACTCAAAAAAACAATATCAGAAGTTCGATACGGAGCATGTAAGCCTCTTTATACAATCTCTCGGGCCAAAATAAGCATGAGGGCTAGTTGCTTTTAGGATAGGTACTCCCATTAGCTAAATCACTGAGCAGATATTTACTTAAGCGACAGGTAAGATAGTTAATGGTATTTCTAAAGCTTTTTTTCCTCCTTCCCTATTAACGAGGGAGTTTTAGTAAGGTGGAAATTACACTTTGAGGAGACGCAATATCAATTAGCGGGCACGCCTTCGCGAGGACGCCATGCCACTACACAAGTACTGAACTGGCCGCGTATCCGCTGGTCAAGAAAAACATTAACAACACAGTTCCATATTCCCGAGACCCAAATAGTCGGGATCAAAACAAAACCAAAAATCTCAAGAGCACAAGATCCAGCGTATCTTCAGAACATATCTTACTTCATGCGGTTGCCTTCGTAAATACAGGTATCGAAATGAAAACAAGAACGTGTAACAACATTCCCTAATCAGCACAATGTTGTTCTTTAGGTCCCGGTAGCGCTAGACAACGCTGACATGCCTATGTTAACAAACCTCTAAGGCAATACCCTCCAACTGACAAGTTCAAACCAATGTGATCCCTTATCAGCTCCGTGACAGGACTCGAACGCCCAGCTACTGTCAGTGCAGCTCACTTAGAATAAATACAGCGCAACTAGTATGGCGGACACACATACCCAGGGATTAACAGAACATTAAACTGAACTAGAATTAACCTTAATAATACAGCACTAGATCTTGGAAGACAAGGCACTAACTCCCCACCCGAAATTCTGCAACCACAGGGCGGGAGGATGAACTACCAAAACATAGAAGTGCAAACGTACACAAATAACTACCAAAATACACCACTACACCGGTTAGCAACGATGCTTAGAGGAATCTGCACTGTCAGAATTGCACCAGTGAACACAACAGAGGATTGACACAGCGGTGGCCACAAGGCGGGAAAGACGACTGGATGAACTCAATCCCAAAGGACGATCAACTTGAAACATTCACACTTAACTTCTTTTCTCCTTTCCCCCTGTGCACTTCGTCGTTTGTCCGGGACTTCTATGCACAATTCTGAGTCGTCCCCAGTCGCCCCGGCAGACACCGACACCACCGAACTGCTCCCGGACTCAAACCCTCGCCGAACGGCGGCTCCACCGCCCCATGAAGGTTACTGTTTGTTTGCCTTCGTCGACGCAGGCGATGATTAGACTGCCATCGGCCTCCCGCGGACAGAGGGGCCCAACCAGGCCGGCGTTCCTCCACAGGTAGAAGTGCTGCTTCGATAACAACACCCGTACGCGGAAATCAGGATGTCGACGTCTCCAGAGCAGACACGAAGGCCACTGCGCGACAACCTCCTCCAGCGTGACCGCGCTCGCCTATAAATAGTACAGGCCAAAGAGTCTGCTGCAGTAAACACGTGAGTCGGTCGTGTTACCAACCTACGGTTTCTAAGTACACCAAAGACAGAACTCGCAATCGATAGTGGGTACACTATGGGCGGGAGTTAAAACGAAAGAGCTTCTTAAAAGACCAACCCTGAACAACCGCGGAAAAACGAAATAGAAGCGAAGCAATAAAAGACAGCAACGAGATGGTAGAGCCCGATCGCGCCCAAACAATGTCGATTACCAAAACTATTGGCTCGACACGAGGCTCAGGAAACGAGCCGTGGAAAGATGGAAGTACACACGGCTCAGGTATGTGCATCACGTTCGGTTGCCATCGGCACAGTGGTTTACGAGGTAATGTGGAACGTACACAGGCACGCACAGACCACCATTTTTGTAATATGTATGACTTCTGAAGATGGGCTATGCCGGAAACGTGTAAACGAATAAGCATTTCACAACAAGTGGACCGCAGCCACGTACTCAGAAATTAAATGTGCCTGACGCGATGCCTTGAAGGAGTATTAAATAGCCGAGGTGAAACGTTTTATTTTTCAGATTAACGACACGGCTGTGGCACCACGAAAGGGGTCGTATACAGTCAAGTTCCCTTGTATGTGCGGTGCCAGTGGCTGCTTGATTAGAGTTTCACGCATCGCAGCGGCTGTCACTTTCCGGGTACAGTAGCACTGCTACCCAGCCGACGTTGGGCGCCAAACGGCTGCCCGCGGCTGTGGCGGCGACCTCGTTGAATGGCAATGGGCTGGCAGCGGTGTTGAGCGGCCGGCCTATCCCGCCTGTCGGCTGTTCCTCAAGGGGAGCGCCTCCCGGAACGCGGGAGCTTTCCACTCGCGGTCTTTCCGCGTGCCACGGGCACGGCCGACTCCGCTCCACATATTTTGGCGAACTGACGTCAAGGAAAATCATCCTCTTCATCGGGAGCTCCCCCTCTCTTGAGGTATCTGACGGTTACTTCTTCTCCTTGGCCCTCCTTTTTCTACCACTCTCCCAGCCGCTCGAGTCAACACCCAAGGTATTTCTCTTGTACTCGAATTACATATGTGAACAGGATACATTTGTTGAAAACTGGGGTCCATGACCAATTTGGTACAAGGAATGTAATTAGAAGTTTTCAAGCTGTTTGGTTAACATTTTTGTCGGTTTTCTACACTTTTTCATTACAGTTGTATTACTTTTGGGTCATTCCATTTCTGCGCCACTTCGTTGTTACTTTTTAGGGATAAAGAATAAATTTGGATGGATACATAAAGCGTAATATTGCTTATTACATTATACACTACTGGCCTATAAAATTGCTATACCAAGAAGCAATGCAGATGATAAACGGATATTCATTGGACAAATAGATTATACTAGAACTGACATTTGATTACATTTTCACGCAATTTGGGTGCATAGATCCTGAGAAATCAGTACCAGAACAACCACCTCTGGCCGTAACAACGGCCTTGATACGCCTGGGCATTGAGTCAAACAGAGCTTGGATGGCGTGTACAGATACAGCTGCCCATGCAGCTTCAACACGATACCACAGTTCATCAAGAGTAATGACTGGCGTATCGTGGCGAGTCAGTTGGTGGGCCACCATTGACCAGACGTTTTCAATTAGTGAGAGATCTGGAGAATGTGCTGGCCAGGGCAGCAGTCGAACATTTTCTGTATCCAGAAAGGCCCTTACAGGACCTACAACATGAGGTCGTGCATTATCCTGCTGAAATGTAGGGTTTCGGAGGGATCGAATGAAGGGTAGAGCCACGGGTCGTAACACATCTGAAATGTAACATCCACTGTTCAAAGTGCCGCCAATGCGAACAAGAGGTGACCGAGACCTGTAACCAATGGCACCCCATACCATCACGCCGGGTGATACGCCAATATGGCGATGACGAATACACGCTTCCGATGTGCGTTCACAGCGATGTCGCCAAACACGGATGCGATCATCATGATGGTGTAAACAGAACCTGGATTCATCTGAAAAAATGACGTTTTGCCATTCGTGCACCCAGGTTCGTCGTTGAGTACGCCATCATAGGCGCTCCTGTCTGTGACGCAGCGTCAACGGTAAGCGCTGAGAAGGTCTCCGAGCTGATAGTCCATGCTGCTACAAACGTCGTCGAACTGTTCGTGCAGATGGTTGTTGTCTTGCAAACGTCCCCATGTGTTGACTCAGGGATCGAGACGTGACTGCATGGTCCGTTACAGCCATGCGGATAAGATGCCTGTCATCTCGACTGCTAGTGATACCAGGCCGTTGGGATCCAGCACGGCGTTCCGTACTACCCTCCTGAACCCACCGATTCCATATTCTGCTAACAGTCATTGGATCTCGACCAACGCAAGCAGCAATGTCGCGGTACTACAAACAGCAATCGCGGTAGGCTACAATCCGACCTTTATCAAAGTCGGACGCATTTCTCCTCCTTACACGAGACATCACAGTAACGTTTCACCAGGCAAGGCCGGTCAACTGCTATTTGTGTATGAGAAATCGGTTGGAAACTTTGCTCATGTGAGCACATTGTAGGTGTTGCCACCGGCGGTGAATGCTCTGAAAAGCTAGTCATTGCATATCACAACATCTTCTTCTTGTCGGTTAAAATTCGCGTCTGTAGCACGTCATCTTCGTGGTGTAGCAATTTTAATGGCCAGTAGTGTATGTACGTGGGGCATTCAATAAACAATGCAACACTTTTTTTCTTTAAAGCAGGTTGGTTTTATTCAGGATTCCAATACACCGTATTGTTCCCCACTCTTTTTATTATAAAACTCTGTTTTTCAATATAATCTCCGTTCAGTGCGACAGCGGTAGACAGCCTTATTGATAGGGCATGTATGCCCGCATGGTACCACTCTACCAGACGACGTCGGAGCCAACGCCTTGCTGCATCAGTAACCTCCCCACCGCCGACGTACTGCTTCCCGCAGAGTGCCTCCTTCGCTGGGTCAAACAGATGGAAGGCGGAAGGTGCGAGATACGGGCAGTAGGTCGATGAGGAAGAGCAGTCCAATGAAGTTTAGTGAGCTGCTCTCGGGTGCGCAGACTTGTGTGAGGCATTGCGTTTTCATGGAGAAGTAAAAGTTCGTTTGCATTTTTTCGGTGGTTGCTTCAATTTCCTGACCGTAGTGCAATACATTTCAGAGTTGATAGTTGCGCCATAAGGGAGGTCGTCAAACGGAATAACCCCTTCAGAGTCCCAGAAGACCGTCGTCATGACTTTGTCTGCTGAGGGTGGGGCTTTGAATTTTTTGTTCCGAGGAGATGTGGTGTGGCCCCACTCCATGGGTTACCCTTTCCTTTCCAGTTCTAAGTAATGAACCTATGTCTCATCGTCTGTGACGATTTCCAATAAAATAAATTGTCACTATCAGCCGCCGGCCGCGGTGGCCGATCGGTTCTGGACGCTTCAGTCCGGAACCGCGCTGCTGCTACGGTCGCAAGTTCGAATCCTGCCTCGGGCATGTATGTGTGTGATGTCCTTACGTTAGTTAGGTTTAAGTAGTTCTAAGATGTAGGGGACTGATGACCTCAGATGTTGAGTCCCATAGTGCTCAGAGCCATTTGAATCACGATCAGCCACATAACGAGCAAAAGATTCCATGCAAATGGTCCTACGTTGCTCTTTATGGTATTCTGTTAAGTTCCGAAGTACTCAATCTTTGAGTACCCTAACTGGTGCACAAGTGTGCAACACTACCAACAGAGATGTCCAGTTGAAAAGCGAGGTGTCTGTGACCCGTCGATCACCTCGAATGAGAGTGTCCACACGTTCCAACATTACAGCGCTGCTATCTATAGGAACTTCATGAAATTGTAGGAGCTGAAGTGGGAATATTCCATGAAATGATGGGAACCTAATGCTGCTCACTTCACTAAGACGCACAATAGGCAATTTATCGGAGCAAAAGCTGTATCATCTGTTTTAAGGACAAGAGGGAAAAGAAGGATAAGTCATGAACACATAATTCCTATGTAATTAATAAGGATTTCCTATTTCTGCTTCATTACAATCTTTTTTCATGCTGAAAGACTAAATTACTTTTCATTTTATTTAGACAACTGCAAATGTTAGAAAAAGAGATGAGGTAAACTCAAAACTCAAAACATGCAAGATTCAGTTACTGAAAAGTAACCAATTATATTTTGTTTGCATGCGTTATTTTTATTATTATTATTTTAAATAGGAGCCACTATGGACTACGTTTATTTCAACTGTTTCTCCTTTCTTGCTTGCACATTTCTCTCATCATTTCTGGATGTCTCCATCCATTCTCTCGTCCAAGCGGCTCCACTCTTCATGGTAACCTTTGGAATCTTGCAATGTTTTCTGAATGACAGTCTCTCTCACTATCTTGTAGGGTACGGTAATTCGGAGTTCGCCTATGTCCCTTCCAATTTTTTCCATCATGTGTCATCGATTCTTAATTTATCTAAATAAGTGAACAGGCTTATTGTATGTCTGTTGACGTACCTTCTTTTCATGTGGCCACAGAAAGTTAGTCTTCTTTCCTAACCGAGTCTGTAATTTTTTTTATATGCATACATATTATACTAACATACTTGCTTGCTCTTCAACAGATCCCAAAATTTTACTTAGTACATTCCATTCTGTAATTGCCAGTGCTTCCACCGACACCCTTTTGCTTAGAGTTAAACATTCTAGTACATAAAGGGCTTCTGGGCAGATTACTGTTCAGCATAGAAATAGTAGGCTGTTTCATTTGATTAACTCTTGCTTTAATAATTGCTTTCTCCGAAATATCTTGTTCACTTACTTCTCCTAGATACTTATATTTGTTACTTATCTCAATTTTTACATATTTAGGATTCATTGTCAAGGAGGATTGCTTTATGCCTACTTTCTCAGCTTTTTCTTTCAGCAATTCTCTCTGCCTAGTGGCTGTTTTCACTGAGTCTGAAAAAAATAGCCAGGTCGTCTGCAAAAGCTAGACAATCTATTTGCTGGTGGTCCCTTTTTGCAACATAATCTACCTCCGTTATTTATTTTGCTGTCTTGTAATGACGTTTTCTATTTGCTTATTATTTTTTCTAGAACTTAGTTAAAGAGCAGCGGGAAGAGACCACCACCCAGTCTGGCTACAGTTTTAATGCCAAAGCTTGTAGAAATTTCGCATCTAAATTATTTCCCTTTAGAATAAGTGTTTCCTAGTGCTTGCTTCAGTAGAATTGTGGTTACAGTATGTAAGCCCAGTTCATTGAGAATTTCTTAAAGTGACTTCCTGTCGAATGAGTCAAGGGCTTTACTGAAGTCAATTACAGTAATTATGAAATTATGAGATCTTTTTTAAGATACATTATTATTGACTTTTAGTTGAGTTACTGCACTTAACATGATCTATTTTTTTCTGAAACCGCGTTATTCGCCAATTTCAGGGCTGAGTTGTTGTTACGCGCCAGTTAATATCTCTTTTATGTCCTACCTGTAAGGGTATCCATATCGTATTATAGATACGGAGTAATACCTAATAATAAATACTGAATGTAATGGGACTACCGCGGGGTTTTTGGCTAGTCCAATTAAAGTCTCACACAATAACCGCAAAATCAATTATATGGTAACATGTAAAAAACACAAGAACGACAGTAATATGTAAAATAGGGAAAATAAATACAGAAATCCTAAATGAAATAGTACCGCACATGTAACTAAAATTAACGAAAAGTAATGAAACATGGAATTGACAACAGAATTCACCTATATAGGTCAGTTCTAGTTGCCGATTCCTAGCTTTTTAATTTTTCATGTTCCCTTTAGGATTTCCATTTTTGGTACCACTCTAATTATCGATTCAACATTCCGTTATATGTCAGGATTCCATTGTGTGTCAACTGTTATTTCGTTAAGGATTTAACATTTTCTATCGCTCTCTGTACTACTGCAAAAACGTGTTAACTAGCAAACAGAGAAATCGGCAATTAGAATTCGCATATATAGATCAGTTATCGCTGCCGATTCTAAGGTTAGTTATTTGCGAGTTTTTGCAATAGGTGTGTACTGTGCTGTTATATAAAATTTTCAGTTTTGGTGGCCCTCTAATTAAAAATTCCACATTCCCTTACTTTCCCTGATTTTCATTTGGCCTATACAGTTACTGCGTTAAGGATTCAACTTTCTCGCATCCCTCTCTGTACGCTACCAAAGAGGAGATAAGTAATAAACCTTGGTATCGAGAAGTAAAATTCACCTATATAAGCCAAGTGTCGTTGCCGATTGATTCACTATTTTTCTTGCAGTGGATGTCTACAGTGCCTTGTTTTACGATTTTAATCTTTTTTATCGCTCTGTGTTCCCTTAGATTCCCGTCTAAACTTACACTCGGAAATCGTGCCACATTCGTAAAAAAAAAAAAAGAAAAAATTGTGTGAACCAAGGTCATAAAAATGTAATCTGACCTCATAGATTACTGCCTAACCCCACTCTTTGAAATTGCGCCTTATTCGGAAAAAAATCAAACATATGTGGGAAAAAAGACTATAAATATGATTGCTAACAGTTTCACCAGGAGCAATTTAAGCTGTGCTCTTAGGTTCCTGCCTAATCACAGCGTCGAAAATCGTGACACATGCGGAATAAACATCGTAGTTTAGGCCAATTACTAAGGTAACTACTGGTAACGTTTAATAATAGGCCGCTTACATCCTTTGCATCATAAGCTCATAATGTCACGCATGACGCATGAAGCTGTGGCTCGAAGCCGAGAACTGGAATCGCACATTGGAACTGGCCCACATGTTTTCGGTAACTAACGGGAGAGAAATGTCTCAGTAGTTGTTCACATTGGCTTTATCGTCTACTGAATTTCATATTTTATCAGTAGTGGGACACTTCCTAGGAATTTAGGACTGCTTGATAATTCGTGTAGACCCCAGTAAAATGGCTTTTCGTAGCTGGCAGACGCGTATTTAATCAAAACAATGGCTCTGAGCACTATGGGACTCAACATCTTAGGTCATAAGTCCCCTAGAACTTAGAACTACTTAAACCTAACTAACGTAAGGACATCACACACACCCATGCCCGAGGCGGGATTCGAACCTGCGATCGTAGCAGTCCCGCGGTTCCGGACTGCAGCGCCAGAACCTCGCGGCTACCGCGGCCGGCGAGTATTTAATCACTGCCAATGATTTTCAAGTTGGCCACTAAGATGTTTTGGCACTGCTCCCAGTCAGCAGAGAACCACTGGAACCACTTTCACGGGTTTCCGCCGGAGTCGTGTTGACAGATTTTCAAGTACTCGTATCTGGCTAGTTTTTCAAGTTGTTTCACCGCGAATTCCGTCTTGACCCGCGATGTCAATATTTCACACTTTCTCTTCCTCCAAAATTGTGATTTCTAGCGTATTGTGTTCCAGCAACCGACCTGTCTGAAATCGGAAGTACGAAACCAATTTGGTTTGTTCATCTTTGAAAACGTTTCTGTCTTGTGGACGCATTAGTTCCTTGTCATCGGCAGGTGGCAATTTTGGCATAAGTTACAATGTATCATTCGTGCCACATCATTGTGCCTCTGCTTGTAATCAGTATGAGCGATCTTCTAGCAACAGCTCAAGATATTGTCAAGTGTTTCGTCAACGTCTTTGCAGAGTCTAAACTATATGTCTTACGATGGTTTCTCGAGTCTGGCTTTGATGGCTTTGGTTATGGTGGCTTATTCCTGTGGAGCAAATATTAGTCGTCGTTTCCTTCTTCAGCGCTCCGTTGGTCATGCAAGACTAGGTCTTTTCTTTATCTATTTTGCCTTTAATATTCTCGACAAACAGCCCATGCCATCCTTTATTGTGCAGGCTGTCAGCCCGACACTGCAGTATAGCTTTCCGGCTCTGATTCTTGGTTTGCTGTACTTTGAGAACCTTCCTGTTGTCGACTTCAGTCAGAGTTTATTCTTTACTTTCTTTCGTATAGTCTGCCAATGCATGCTTCTCTTCTTCCACTGCTGCCTCGCTTGTAATAGTATTACTGTATGCGTAGTATCGTCTCCAAAATAATAGGCATTAACAACATTAAATACTTACGATGTGGTGATTTGTCACTTTATTAATGCATAACCTTTGGCAGGCTGCAGATATTGCAGTTACCATTTACACACCATTAACCTATTACGACCAGAACTCTGTAGCATATTTCAGTATTCATCCTCAAGCAGACACCTTTCGCTTATCGATGGTTACTTGATTAATCGGTTCAATTAGAACAGCAGGAGTAAAAGTTTCAGATTTTAGAATTTCTTTTAGGTAAGGTTTCTTTTAGCTAAATAAACACTTTTAGTATTTATTTAAATACAAATCGCATATAGGCGTTTTTCACTCTGCTCTACTTTTTCGTTCGTGACAAACAACCGTCCCTTAATTTAGTTCATCTTATAAGACTTAATTATGTATACTTACCTTATTAGAGGAGTGATCCTTGTCGAATTTGTTACATGATCATCATTAGCAGTTAATGTTTCTCACCCCAACTTTAAGCCAAAGTCTGGGACGTGAACACATCAACGCTAGGACCTTAATGAAGCCAATTGTCATGCGTGATAGATGAACAGTTGCGATTATACTCACTTTCTTGGTGATATACGTAATTACAAACGGCCCACTGCGCTATGTTGATGAAATAGTTGTAATTCTAATCCCATACTTCTTCTAATATTCGACAATACGTATGTCCTTCAACTTGGGACTCACTAGACACTTACAACGTTACGCGTTTTGCAGTTTTACACAATACCAGCATATTCTCAGTTGCAATGAAATGCATCCGTGCTCCAAAGATGGGGATGGAATTTAGTCCTAATGCTCAGCAGAGGGGAATCTGAAGTACGGGTCTACGTCTTAACCTCGGCGCTCCCTCTTCTCTCGAAGCAACCGACCTGTCTAGTCGCGCACTCGGCGAAAGTGCTGCGATACGCAGAAAGTGCAGCATTCCCTGGCCACATGACCTGCCAGCGTCGTGCCGAACACTCGGGCAAGGACGAGAATCGTGAACAGTTTAGCACGGTCCGTGAGTCACCCATGAATAGTGTGCTCACGTCGCCTGCTGTGAAATGTCTTCGTCTGACTTTTTACGAGTTTTCTCACCTACGTCACGATGTGGCTGCTGTGCTACACTTTCGACTGCTCCTGTACTCTCTTCATATGCTGTTCCTGTGCTCCATTCCAAGTAAATCTTTGCCTTTCACGAACCTAACGTACTATTTCAAACAATATTCCACAGAAGACAAGGAAATTGATTATTTATTTTATTCCCCTTATCGTGCATTAGATGCATTTTGCGGTTCGTTTAATACCTTGCATAAGTTAATTCGAAGATATAGTGCCACTTGTTCAACAGGAAAATGTGTATTACCTGCAGATTTACTTTCGTAGCCATCAGTTCAAAAATGGGTCGAAACGTTATCGGATGCCAATTTTTTTCCGAAAGACTAAACATTACGTATCATACAATCTGTAGGAATGATGCAGGCCTTAGCAATACTGTGGGTGCTCTCGATTCCTGATAAAGTTTGCCTGAGTGATCCTCCTCCATAGTTTTATCTTTCTTTCCAGTTTGTGGAAGGTTTTCAAAATAATCGTATATTGACCCTATCATAATTAAAACAATTCACAACCTACACGGAAACTGTATAGCAGGAATAAAAACATAGAACTCACTCTCAACTGGATTTACAGAGATATTACGTCATGGCTGCAGCATATCACCGACACTTTATTGCTACATACAGAGAAAAGTTGGAAAATTGGAAGGAAAAATGCAAGAAAATGGAAATCCCAATACATAACATTTTATGTTCACTACAATTTGCTGATGACCAACTAACAGCTAATTATGTCCACAGAAGTCAACGAATATTAACTGACTGAAACCTGCTATTGCGATCTCTCAGAATAACCATCTTCACGGTCCTTACACGAAATATACGTAGGAGGAAGCAATATACTCGTATTTCTTAGCTCGTCTAGGTATGTACGCTCACGGAACTTTAACCACAAACCACACAGTGTGAGGTGTAGTGCCTTGTATAGCGCCTATGTTAAGTCGAACGGTAGCGAGCAACTAGCTTCATACATAAGTCATGGTTCTAGTACGACAGGTGCTCTATTAGGATTCAGCAGTTAGTAACAGTTAACGGCTGAAGCCGAAATACGTCAGAAATTTACGGACTTAAACCATACTTTGTGAAAACAGTACTTTTTTAAAACAAAACTGAATCTTCTGCGAGTATTACGCCTCTGGGACTAGAGAAACAAACATTTTACGATAATTCAGTTATTTAAAGAGGGAGTTATTTTGATATTTGTGGTTTTTATAAGTTTGTTCTTTTACAAAATTGCTGATAAAAAATAAAGAAATAAACACGGCATTGTGTGGTTTAATGCTGATATCGGATTGGCTGTGATATACATCAGTCAATCAAAAGACGGCATTGCGTGGCTTAATGCTGATATCGGATGGAGACTACGTTCGCGTTTATTTTAGGAGCTAAAGAACTGCCTCGTGAAATTTAGGTTCAGTTCGTAGCTCAGCCTTTATCATTGTCGGACACGTGTATTAGGATCTCTGAGCAGATGTGATGATTTTGCGGAATTGTGAAATAAACTTCATTGTGGAATGCCCCAAAGGGAATGCGAACGTGTGTGAAAGACGAGCATGCGAAATTCTGATTTTTATGCGTAAACTGAGACTTTTGAATTAACTAAAATCCGCATGGCTTATTGTGCAAGTCGGGATCGAGAACTGAACATTCAACGAGATCTATCTGTGTAAAACTAGAGCGAGCATTCTGTCACAGACAACCCTTTCTGTAAATTTTTTGGTAGCTGTTTCGGTTGGATGCCATATGGTGGCTGTTACGAGTGATTGTGATTGCATGTGAGTGTCGAAACTGTAACTTAAAATTAGCACGGGATTCGTGATGCCGGCCGCGGTGGTCTCGCGGTTCTAGGCGCGCAGTCCGGAACCGTGCGACTGCTACGGTCGCAGGTTCGAATCCTGCCTCGGGCATGGATGTGTGTGATGTCCTTAGGTTAGTTAGGTTTAAGTAGTTCTAAGTTCTAGGGGACTGATCACATCCGATGTTAAGTCCCATAGTGCTCACAGCCATTTGAACCATTAGAGGCGTACTGTGTGGCTAGTTCCCACAACATCTTTTCTCTGGCCGACGAACATTACGCAATTGTTTCCAAGTAGGGGTGTGGACTGGACTGCAGAAGAATAAATGGTCATTATTCTGCTAGAGGGAAAAAAGCAGCGTCATTTCAAATGATGCAGAACGACTCTCTCACAGCGTCTGCCACTGAAGTTGGTTTATCATGTGACACTTTCATGGTTGCTAAATTAACCTGTAATGAAACGCACTGCTCTTTTTTGGATCATCTCTGCTTTCTCTATCAGACCTATATGGTACTGATCACACTCTGACGAGCAATATTCTAGTATCGGTCGAACGAGTATTTTGTAAGCTATTTTTTTGTTAATGAATTGCATTCCCTGAACATTTTCGGTCCGGCGTCTTCCTTACTCGCGATTAATTTTATATGGTCGTTCTATTTGATATCGCTCCTTATACACAGTCCTAGATATTTTATGGAAATAACTGCTTCCGGCGATTTTCCTTCAGTTGTGTAATCATACAATAAGGATCTTTCTATCCATGTATTCGCAATAAGTTCCATTTGTTCATGTTGGGGGTCAACTGCCATACATCGTGTTGTGTCGGCTACTGTAGGAGTCAAAAGTGATACAAACAAAGAAGGAGAGAAGCTGCAGTGGCCGGTTGGGAGGAATCCAAAATGATCTGTAAATAACGCTTGCTGATTAATACAACCCTTCATTACTACGAAGCAAACAAACGTAACACAACTTCTTGTTACGAGGTGCCGTGAAGTGCTTCCTGTACCTCCTACATGTAACTACATTTACTCACTATGACTATTCGTCTCCATGTTATGTTATGTTATGTTAACCGGGGACCTAGAAACGACGGAGAGGCTCTGTCCCCGCCGCAGCCGCAGTGGTCCACAACCCCACGACGACTACCGCAGTCCACTTCACCCCTCCGCCGCCCCACACCGAAACCAGGATTACTGTGTGGTTCGGCCTCCAGTGGACCCCCCAGGGAACGTCTCACACCAGACGAGTGTAACCCCTATGTTTGCGTGGTAGACTAATGGTGGTGTACGCGTACGTGGAGAACTTGTTTGCGCAGCAATCGCCGACATAGTGTAACTGAGACGGTATAAGGGGAACCAGCCCACATTTGCCGAGGCAGATGGAAAACCGCCTAAAAACCATCCACAGACTGGCCGGCTCACCGGACCTCGAAACAAATGCGCCGGGCGGGTTCGTGCCGGGGACAGGCGCTCCTTCCCGCCCGAAAATCGTCTACACCTTAGTAATGATACTCTCGAAGTCTTGGACCGAACTAGGGCCGACCAGCGATGGGCAGCTGCTTGTCAGCATTGACAGGGGGAGCTGAACTCTTGCTGTGTCGCTGCCCGCTCTTTCCACTGGCGCTCGGGTCAGCGCCTTCTTGATGCCGCTTCGCGGCGCTGCGGTGGTCGGTGAGCAGTCGATGCTTTGTGACTGCACACGGTGCACCGGCAGTCAATCCTCTGCATGGTTCCTTGCATTACGCTACAATTTCTGTCTACGCGACTTCTCTGTATATAACAGCATCATCCGCGAAAAGCCTCATGGAACTTCAGACTTTATCCGCTACGTGATTTATATGTATTGTAAAATTAATGATCCTATAATACTCGTCTGGGCCACGCAACAAGTTATTTTTACGAAAGACCATCAAAAAGTTTCCGTTCGAAAGCTGTACAGTCCAGAATCGATATGGGAATCGAACAAAATCGCCGTGACCATAGAGCCAGTCATCTCACGGACGGACAAGGTTGAAGAAATCCGTGACTGTCTTCAGCACACCCTCGTTCGACTGGAATCGTCGACCTTTCAGGTGCGCCGAAAGCGCGATAATCGCATGGGAAGTGATCAGGACCATAGGGCGGGTGCTCGAGTGCCTCCCACTTGACGTGACGTAACTTATGCGTTACGACATCACCGATATGGGGACGTGAGAGCACCCCTTGGCGCAGCATTCCACGACTGTGGTATTCGACAAACCTGCTGCGCTATACACATTGTTCATTATCTTATGGATGTCTGCCGGTGCTTGGCCCCCAGCAGCCAAGAAAATAGTAACAGTACGTTGATACTGTTTGGAGGTATTTGGTAAGGATGCCGTCACAGTTCACGTTTCCGTATTTACCGCATGCACGGAAAGACACGACTGCCACCTTGAACCCTTGCCGACGTGTCGGTGTTGATATATCTGGAGTCGCGTTACGCTGCAGCAACGACCTCAGACGGAAATGTTTTGATCGCCCCCTATTTACCTGAAGGTTTCCCTCCGTTCAGAATGACATCTGTGTTCTGTTTGCTAGGAACTCTTGATTCGAATCACACCTTTGGTCTGATACTCAGTACGCTTTTGTTCATTAGGCAGAGCGGAACTGTATCAAATGCCTTCCGGAAGTCAAGAAACACGGCATCTGCCGGGGCCCTTGCACAGGTATCTGCTGCTTTCTGGATCTCGTGCACGAATGAGCGAGCTGGATTTCACACAACTGTTCTTGAAGTTTTACTCAGCATATCCCACAGCCATGAAAATAGTTAAGAGTAAATTTGGTGGCGTTCAGTCAAGTTCTTCCTGGAGTAACACTTTCCATTTCCTATTACTAGTTTCTTCATGTTTGGATAAGGCTGCTACTTCACAACTGTGTTTTGAAATATTGAACGCCGCGCGGGTTTAGCCGAGCAGTCTTGAGCGCTGCAGTCATGGACTGTAGGGCTGGTCCCGGCGGAGGTTCGAGTCCTCCCTCGGGCATGGGTGTGTGTGTTTGTCCTTAGGATAATTTAGGTTACGTAGTGTGTAAGCTTAGGGACTGATGACCTTAGCAGTTATGTCCCATAAGATTTCAAACACATTCGAACATTTTCTTGAAATATTGAACACCGTCTCCAGTTGCTAAAATGTTATTTCTTTTAGTCCACAACTGACCTCGATTTTTATTTTGAAGCCGTTTTTTTAGAATATTATGCTGTGGTGAGGCACCGTCTAATGCTCACGAAAATCAGTGTAGATGTTGCCTCCAACTGTATCTAGAATCCAGTGAGAAAATTCATCATTATCTACATCAGTGGTTGCGCCTTTAGGTCCGTTCAGTCGCACTCAGAACTGATGACGCCATCTCTTCACTGGTCTTTCTAAAGCTCTTTCACCTCTTGATTTATATTGTTTTAGTGATTCTTTTCATCTTATCTGATACTGTTTTATTGCGTCAGTTATATTGTGCATATTCAATTCAACTCGAATGTTATCATTTCCCTTTTTATCCGTTCAGGTATATCCAACCACGTAACTAAGGAAGTTTATTTCCTACTTTTATATTCTCTTTTCCTCTTACTCCATAAGGATCCAATTTTCGCATCCATAGAGCAGTGCAGTGCAGTTGCGGCCAGAACCTTATGGAACTTCAGTAGAGCATCTTCGTCGACTTCATTCCCAGTGCTCAGCCCAAATTTCCACAGAAATAATTAAACAGGTCTAACTTATTTTGTATTTCATTATTGGCTCCATGTGTGACACTGCACCTTAAATAGTTAGTTGTATTAGCTTTCTCTGTGGCGCTCTTGTCAGTTTCGATATTAATTCGCATGGGCTGTTGTCCGAAACGTGCTATCGATTTTGTAATTTATTCACTGGCTATTTTGTTTAAATTGAAAATACTTCCTTGTAGATCATTTTCATTCTAACAGTTACATGGTCGCCAGCAAAAGGTAGTGCACTAATATGCACATTGTTAATTTTAAAATATTTTAGTGCAGCCGGCCGGAGTGGCCGTGCGGTTCTAGGCGCTACAGTTTGGAACCGAGCGACCGCTCCCGTGGCAGGTTCGAATCCTGCCTCGGGCATGGATGTTTGTGATGTCCTTAGGTTAGTTAGGTTTAAGTAGTTCTAAATTCTAGGCGACTTATGACCTTAGAAGTTAAGTCGCATGGTGCTCAGAGCCATTTGAACCATTTTAGTCCTTGTGTGCATCTCTTTTATTACATCGTCGATAAATACAGGCTGTCCATCCTGAGGTCTTCAGGCGCACTTCGGCGGATATTCGCAATTTTGTTTTTGTAGTGTGTATCAGCAGTCAGCCCAGAGAAATACTACTCAAAACGAATATCGCGCTAGACTAACTTTGGACCGCACGTAAAATTTCGCTTTAAATGGTATTTAGTTTGTAACATCAGACAAATAAACTCTTTCCGTCGACTCTGGACTCCGCATGAAAAATGTGACTAGCAGTACTTCTTTGTACCGATTTCATCTAGACATTAGAGAAACTGCAATGTAGATATCTTTCGAAACGCTAGAGAAAATGGGCCTAACGACCCTTATGAAGGACACTGAGTATATCAGACATGGGTAGGTGGAAAGGGACACCCTTATCTGACTCCTTGGTTTATTTCAGCCGTAGTATATCAGCAGAACACTGATTTTTTTAATAATATGTTATTCATAACTAAATCTCGTACAGCTCTTATAAGAAGCAGTGGAATCCCTCTCTTTCTTGAAACTTCCGACAGTTTCTTTCGATTTTCTTTATCTAATACCTTTTCGTAGTCGTATAAGACAAGAGAAGTTAATAAATTGCATTTAATGTCTTTTATTAGTATTGCCATAGAGAAGACAGCCCCAGCATGATCCCCCTTCGCGAACATCACGTTGGGCATCTGGTAATATAGCATCAGTGACTGGCGATAGTAGTTATGTTAAAATTGTAGCATATAATTTACAACACGTATTTAGAAGGTTAACACCGCTGTAGCTCTAATATTCACATCTATTACTCTTCTATGATGAGAAAGTTACAACTAATCTCAGATGGTTCATATGCCATCACTCTCTTAGTGGCACACTACTTGAAAAACCACGCTTCTACAGCTGACGAATGGAACACCAGTAATGTGTACGTCCATCATCTAGTCCAACACCAGCGCTACGGACACACGCAGGTTTCCCTCACGGACCGGTCTGGGGAGCTTTCGCGGCCGCGATGGACCGCGAGGAAGACAGCCTGCACTCCAGAGGACCCACTTTCCAGCCGGCGCTGTCCGGCCGGACACAGGGTCGCTGCCGGAATTTGGCAGTGAAAGTATCTTACACCCATTCCATGCCGACCAGAACGGTCTAGCTCTTCCCTCACCGCGCTCCGCGACCTTCTGATGTGCACTTTCTCGTTGTACTTTTAAGGTCTTTGACACACACCTCAGAGGACAGGCACCGTAAGCAAATCGTCTAATACGAGGACACAACCGTCAGAACTAATCAACTACACTTGTGAGCATTACTTCTGCAACAACTATTTGACAGTTCCAGTGTTTTATCCGCCCAGATGGGATGATTGCAAAACTAAGTTTTTCTACTTCTCCCACACCATCTCTCTCGCCAATTGCTGGTAGTACATGCAGCCTTTTTTTTCGTCTACCTGACTGCAGTTTATTTTTGTTTATCTACTTATCAAAAAATATTACAAACTGTATTTCTTCCTACCATCGACATCGATGTTTCCGCTAGTGGTGTCATATTTATAATCCCTGTACTTCATACTAGATGTAAGACACTTGATAACATATTCGTAGTAATGAACGTGAAGAAGATACAGGGAGTGTCTTGTTAGACGTGTCAGATTGTTTCATGGTCCCTAAATTTCCCAACTTAAACAGATCAATATACTCTGACGGGAAGATTAGATTAGATTACTTTTTTGTTCCATAGATCCGTGCTGAGGATATCCTCGTGGGTGTGGAACATGTCTCTTTTTTTTAAGCTGAAATAACAATAATAATAGTATGAATATGTACAATACATCATTTGTTTCTATTGAAACATTCGTCAATGGAGCAGAAGGAGTTGGCCACTAAAGTCTTTCAGGCTCCTTTTTAACTGATCTTTATTTGCAACAAAAAAATTTTATGTTTGCTGGCAAATTATTGAAGATGAGTATTCCTGAGTAGTGGACCCCTTTTTGAACTAAAGTCAGTGCTTTTAAGTCATTGTACAGATCATTTTATTTCCTGGTATTGTATGTATGAACTGAGCCATTTGTTGGAAAAAGACATATATTATTTAGGACAAATTTCATTAAGGAGTAAATATACTGAGAGGCAGTAGTTAGTATACCCAGTTCTTTGAAGAGGTTTCTACAGGACATACTTGACGTACTATTTATTGCAATACTTGTGTCATCTGCAAACAAAACTAACTCAGCTTCTGGCGGTGTAACTGATGAGAGATCATTAATGTACACAAGAAAAAGCAATGGCCCTAAGATGGATCCTTGTGGGACACCACATGTAATTTCTTCCCAATCTGTTGATGACTGATGACTTAATTCACTAGTCCCTTGCACTGACACCCTCTGTTTCCTGTTAGTGAGGTATGACTTGAACCATTTTGCAGCACTGCCCGTGACACCATAGAATTCTAATTTATTTAAAAGGATGTTGTGGTTCACACAATCGAATTGCAACATCAAAAAGGAGATGTGAGACATAAACGAAAGTTCGTAAGCATTTTTCTACATCTGAAAGATGTCTATTCGAACTCTGCGCCAGTCGCATAAGAGTGACCATAGTAGCACCACTATAAGAATGCAAATCAGGTTTCCTTTAAATAGACGCTGTAAATGTCGTGAGCGTTAGTTACCTCTGAGATTGGCCGTGGTGAGTCGATGTTAGACAACAAAGCCTTTAAAGTGACAAAGATGCTCCTCACTACGTTTGAACGAAGTCCTGCAATATTTCTACGAGAGAAAGGGTATTCCTTCTGCAGTACTGCAGAAAGACCTGGCAGGGATGTAGCCACTTTAGATGATTGCTGGAAGCGGTGGTCACGGCAATATGCTGTAGCAAGGAGACCGAGCTCCAGAAGGCCACGTGGTACTATCAAGAGGGAAGGCCATCTTCATATACATCCATACTCCGCAAGCCACCTGACGGTGTGTGGCGTAGGATATCTTGAGTACCTCTATCGGTTCTCCCTTCTATTCCAGTCACGTATTGTTCGTGGAAAGAAAGATTCTCGGTATGCCTCTGTGTGGGCTCTAATCTCACTGATTTTATCCTCATGATCTCCTCGCGAGATATACGTAGGAGGGAGCAAAAACTGCTTGACTCCTCGGTGAAGGTATGTTCTCGAAACTTCAACAAAAGCCCGTACCGAGCTACTGAGCGTCTCTCCTACAGAGTCCTCCACTGGAGTTTATCTATCATCTCCGTAACGCTTTCGCAATTACTAAATGATCCTGTAACGAAGCGCGCTGCTCTTCCTTGAAACTTCTCTATCTCTTCTATCAACCCTTTCTGGTACGGATCCCACACCGGTATTCAAGCAGTGGGCCAACAAGTGTACTTCAACCTACTTCCTTGTTTTCGGACTGCATTTCCTTAGGACTCTTCCAATAAATCTCAGTCTGGCATCTGCTTTACCGACGATTAATTTTATGTGGTCATTCCATTTTAAATTACTCCTAATGTCTACTCCCAGATAATATATGGAATCAACTGCTTCCAGTTGCTGGCCTGCTATATTGTAGCTAAATGATAAAGGATCTTTCTTTCTATATACTCGCAGCACATTACACTTTACATTGAGATTCAATTACCATTCCCTGCACCATGCGTCAGTTCGTTGCAGATCCTCTTGCATTTCAGTACAATTTTCCATTGTTACAACCTCTCGATACACTACAGCATCATCCGGGAAAAGCCTCAGTGAACTTCCGACGTTATCCACAAGGTCTTTTACTTATATTGTAAATAGCAACTGTACTACGACACTCCCCTGCGGCACACCTGAAATCACTCTTACTTCGGAAGACTTCTCTCCATTGAGAATGACATGCTGCGTTCTGTTATCTAGGAACTCTTCAATCCAGTCACACAATTGGTCTGATAGTCCATATGCTCTTACTTTGTTCATTAAACGACTGTGGGGAACTGTACTGTATGAAACGCCTTGCGGAAGTCAAGAATCACGGAATTTACTTGGGAACTCGTGTCTATGGCCCTCTGAGTCTCGTGGACAAATAGCGCGAGCTGGGTTTCACACGAACACCTTTTTCGAAACCCATGCTGATTCCTACAGAGTAGATTTCTAGTCACCAGGAAAGTCATTATACTCGAACATAATACGTGTTCCAAAATTCTACAACTGATCGACGTTAGAGATATAGGTCTATAGTTCTGCACATCTGTTCGACGTCCCTTCATGAAAGCAGGGATGAGCAGTGCCCCTTTCTAATTTTTTGGAACGTTACGCTCTTCTAGAGACCTACAGTACACCGCTACAAGAAGGGGGGCAAGTTTCATCGCGTACTCCGTGTAACATCGAACTGGTATCCCATCAGATCCAGCGACCTTTCCTCTTTTGAGGGATTTTAATTGTTCTTCTATCCCTCTGTCATCTATTTCGATATCTACCATTTTGTTATTTGCGCCACGATCTAGAGAAGGAACTACAGTGCAGACTTCCTCTGTGAAACAGCTTTGGAAAAAGACATTTAGTATTTCGGCCTTTAGTCTGTCATCCTCTGTTTCAGTACCATTTTAGTCACAGAGTGTCTGGACATTTTGTTTTGATCCACCTACCGCTTTGACATAAGACCATAGTGTCCGGCGTATGGCTCTGGTGCATCGTACTGCATCTGAAGCACAAACTGAGCAGCAGTTGGCACCACAGTGACACAACGAACTGTTACAAATCGGTTGCTTCAAGGACAGCTCCGAATCATTGGAGGGCATGGTGAGGTCTGTTGTGTTTTCTGATGAAATCTGATTCTGTCTTCGTGCCAGCGATGGCCGTGCGTCGCTTAGAAAAAGGCCAGTTGAGGATCTGCAACCAACGTGTCTGCGTGCTAGACACACTGGACCCACACCTGGAGTTAACATCTGGGATGCGGATTCGTACAGCAGCTGGATCACTCTTGTGGCTATCCCATGCACCCTGACTACAAACTTGTACGTCAGTCTGGCGATCTGACTTGTGCTGCCATTCATGAGCAGCATTCCAAGGGGCGTATTCCAGCAGCATAACGCTCGTCCACATACCGCCGTCAAACACAACATGCTCTACAGAGTGTCGACATGTCTGTTCGATCACCAGATCTGTTTCCAGTCGAGCGCACAGGTCGACAACTCCAGCGTCATCGACAAACAGCGTTAACCGTCCCTGTATCGACCGACCAAGTGCAACCGGTATGGGACTCCAGCCCACAAACTAACATGCGATACCTGCAAAATACAGTGCATGCACGTTTGCATACTTGCAAAAAAGGTCCGAACGCTGTTGCAGAGGCAACGGAAAAAGCATGCGAAGTTCAGAAGAACGCGAAATCCCGAAGATGGTCTAAAATTTACAGACGCGCGAAATTTGGCACGTACTTCGATGCGAGATGCCTTTAATAGGTTCCACAACGAAACATTGTCTCGAAATTTGGTGGAAAATCCGAAGAAATTCTGGTCGTATGTAAAGTACACAAGCGGCAAGACGCAGTCAATACCTTCGCTGCGCAGTGCCGATGGTACTCTTATCGACGACTGTGCCGCTAAAGCGGAGTTATTGAACGCAGTTTTCCGAAATTCCTTCACCAGGGAAGACGAATGGAATATTCCAGAATTTGAAACACGAACATCTGCTAGCATGAGTTTCTTAGAAGTAGATACCTTAGGGGTTGCGAAACAACTCAAATCGCTTGATACGGGCAAGTCTTCAGCTCCAGATTGTATACCGATTAGGTTCCTTTCAGATTACGCTGATACTATAGCTCCCTACTTAGCACTCATATACAACCGCTCGCTCACCGATAGATCTGTACCTACAGATTGGAAAATTGCGCAGGTCGCACCAGTGTTCAAGAAGGGTAGTAGGAGTAATCCATTTAACTACAGACCTATATCATTGACGTCGGTTTGCAGTAGGGTTTTGGAGCATATACTGTATTCAAACATTATGAGTCACCTCGAAGGGAACGATCTATTGACACGTAATCAGCATGGCTTCAGAAAACATCGCTCTTGTGCAACGCAGCTAGCTCTTTATTCGCACGAAGTAATGGCCGCTATCGACAGGGGATCTCAAGTTGATTCCGTATTTCTAGATTTCCGGAAAGCTTTTGACACCGTTCCTCACAAGAGACTTCTAATCAAGCTGCGGAGCTATGGGGTATCGTCTCAGTTGTGCGACTGGATTCGTGATTTCCTGTCAGGAAGGTCGCAGTTCGTAGTAATAGACGGCAAATCATCGAGTAAAACTGAAGTGATATCAGGTGTACCCCAGGGAAGCGTCCTGGGACCTCTACTGTTCCTTATCTATATAAATGACCTGGGTGACAATCTGAGCAGTTCTCTTAGACTGTTCGCAGATGATGCTGTAATTTACCGTCTAGTAAGGTCATCCGAAGACCAGTATCAGCTGCAAAGCGATTTAGAAAAGATTGCTGTATGGTGTGTCAGGTGGCAGTTGACGCTAAATAATGAAAAGTGTGAGATGATCCACATGAGTTCCAAAAGAAATCCGTTGGAATTCGATTACTCGAGAAATAGTACAATTCTCAAGGCTGTCAATTCAACTAAGTACCTGGGTGTTAAAATTACGAACAACTTCAGTTGGAAGCACCACATAGATAATATTGTCGGGAAGGCGAGCCAAAGGTTGCGTTTCATTGGCAGGACACTTAGAAGATGCAACAAGTCCACTAAAAAGACAGCTTACACTACACTCGTTCGTCCTCTGTTAGAATATTGCTGCGGGGTGTGGGATCCTTACCAGGTGGGATTGACGGAGGACATCGAAAGGGTGCAAAAAAGGGCAGCTCGTTTTGTATTATCGCGTTATAGGGGAGAGAGTGTGGCAGATATGATACACGAGTTGGGATGGAAGTCATTACAGCATAGACGTTTTTCGTCGCGGCGAGACCTTTTTACGAAATTTCAGTCACCAACTTTCTCTTCCGAATGCGAAAATATTTTGTTGAGCCCAACCTACATAGGTAGGAATGATCATCAAAATAAAATAAGAGAAATCAGAGCTCGAACAGAAAGGTTTAGGTGTTCGTTTTTCCCGCTCGCTGTTCGGGAGTGGAATAGTAGAGAGATAGTATGATTGTGGTTCGATGAACCCTCTGCCAAGCACTTAAATGTGAATTGCAGAGTAGTCATGTAGATGTAGATTCAACATTCTGACGGTTATATAGATTATTATTAATGTACCAGCATTTCACATGTACAATGGCTGTTTCGCGCTCACATTAACATTTGCAATATTAATCCCTTAAATATGCTGCCTACACAAATATGTTCCCGAAATGTCATTACATTAATTATTTTTTGGTGTTGTGTTTTCCTTCCGCCATTATATAAATAAAAACACGTGCAACGTATTATTTTCAATGTTGCATTGCATCATTTTCGCGGCTTTAGGTAATCGCTGTAGGCGAATACCCAGTCGGTTCCTCGAACACCCAATGACCGCATGCACTTCCTAAGTTTTTCAGTTGACGTAGCGTTACGCGTTTAAAGATCTCGACGTTGACGACGCTTTGTTTTTCAACCTCATTTCGAAATCCGTCATCTGTACATCAAGCATCAAAAGTACGACAACAGATAAACAATAAAAAGCAAATAAGAGTAGTCTTGGCCACTAAGTGTTCCAGAAAATCATTTACGACTCGTTTGAAACTGCACTTCGTTCAGGCTCACGTTAAATTGATTCTGTGGTAGACAAAAATAGATATGAATAATGCATTGTTTGGAAGTAAACAGTTGTCAATGCAAAACTATAAGTGAATGAAAACGCTCTTGAGTCTGATCTGTGAATTCACAACTCCTCTTATGATACTATCAGATTCCAAAGAGTAAACGTTAACAGACTTGTAAAAAATATTTTACTCAGAATTAAGATAGGTGGGCAACATTCTGTGCAATACGTATTATAAACTGAAACTAAGCATAACATTGTTTAATGTCATCTAATATACATTTGAATACCAGGAAACGTGTATGTACGTATGTGAAGCTATTACATGTATTAATAAAAATAGTTCCAAACAATCTGTATCAAACAAATACAAAAAAATCTCTTCAGTGTTTCCACAGTTTAATATTAACTTAAATTACAAATCGGAGGGTTCAGTCCGGAACCACGCGGCTGCTACGGTCGCAGGTTCAAATCCTGGGCCGAGCGGTCCAAGGAGCTGCAGTCATGGGCTGTGCGGCTGGTCCCGGCTGTGGTTCAATTCCTCCCTCGGTCATGGGTGTGTGTGTTTGTCCTTAGGATAATTTAGGTTAAGTAGCATGTAAGCTTAGGGACTGATGACCTTGGCAGTTAAGTCCCATAAGATCTCACACACATTTGAACTTTTTTTTTTCGAATCCTGCCTCGGGCATGGATGTGTGTGATGTCCTTAGGTTAGTTAGGTTTACTTATCTCTAAGTCTAGGGGACTGATGACCTCATATGTTAAGTCCCATAGTGCTTAGAGCCATTTGAACCATTTTGAACAAGTCGGCGAGCAGCAGATAACAAGGTAATACAACTTGTTAGTGCACACTCTTGCACGTTGCGTTGATACTTCAGTGGTAGTAATCCTGCTCAGTTTAAGGTAATTATATAAACATGGTTGTAATTACAGCTTTATCGTTACTGGTTTCAATAACTCTGACGTTCATACATCTTAAGTGGTCAAGGATTGTTTGTGTACCGTATACTATCTGTCTTGATTCTCTTTTTCTTTTGCACTGATTGTTCTCTTTAATTAATCTTCGCATAAATTTATACGTTAGTATCAGAACACATCAATCCGCCATGAGATAATGATTACAGTTAGTAAATTCAACACGTAATGTGCAGAAAGACGACTGCACCATAGTCAGAGATACTTTCCTATATCACGTTAGTACATTATAATACGAATTTTTTACCCAATAAATTCTTGATACTGAACAGACGTGTATTAATCACTTTCCCAGTAATGAGAATTTGAGTTACCACGACGTTCAGCATTTGCAATCTAAAGACATGATCCAAAAATAACATGCACGGAAGAGGTCGTCTACGCCCCGATTCTCCACCATTAAGTCGAGTCAAACGTGTTTCCTAGCGCATCCAAACAACGGCCGATTAACCGACGATTGCGCACCTGGTGTAGCGTCCTTCCCCCACAAGGTCAGATTCCTTCATCTTGGCTGATCATGCTCCGCAGCCAGAACCGCATATCTGTGGCCACCAGCTGGAACCCTGATGGAGCTTGTCCTCTCCTTGTGCAACCGCACAGGCTCCATATCACTAGGAGGCAGATGCAATCGCTGTGGTAACCTGTAATGAAACTTTGATACTTCTTGACATACACTACTGGCCATTAAAATTGCTACACCAAGAAGAAATGCAGATGATAAAGGGATATTAATTGGACAAAAATATTACACTGGAACTGTCATGTGATTACATTTTCACGCAATTTTGGTGCATAGATCCTGAGAAATAAGTACCCAGAACAAACCACCTCTGGCCGTAATAAAGGCCTAGATACGCCTGGGCATTGAGTCAAACAGAGCTTGGATGGCGTGTACAGGTACAGCAGCCCAAGCAGCTTCAACACGATACCACAGTTCATCAAGAGTAATGACTGGCGTATCGTGGCGAGTCAGTTGGTGGGCCACCATTGACCAGGCATTTTCAATTGGTGAGAGATCTGGAGAATGTGCTGGCCAGGGCAGCAGTCGAACATTTTCTGTATCCAGAAACGCCCGTACAGGACCTGCAACATGCGGTCGTGAGTTATCCTGCTGAAATGTAGGGTTTCGCATGGATGAAGGGTAGAGCCACGGGTCGTAACACATCTGAAATGTAACGTCCACTGTTCAAAGTGCCGTCAATGCGAACAACAGGTGACCGAGACCTGTAACCTATGGCACCCCATACCATCACGCCGGGTGATACGCCAGTATGACGATGACGAATACACACTTCCAATGTGCGTTCACCGCGATGACACCAAACACGGATGTGACCATCATGATGCTGTAAACAGAACCTGGATTCATCCGAAAAAATGATGTTTTGCCATTCGTGCACTCAGGTTCGCTGTTGAGTACACCATCGCAGGCGCTCCTGTCTGTGACGCAGCGTCAACGGTAAGCGCAGAGAAGGTCTCCGAGCTGATAGTCCATGCTGCTACAGACGTCGTCCAACTGTTCGTGCAGATGGTTGTTGTCTTGCAAACGTCCCCACCTGTTGACTCAGGGATCGAGACGTGGCTGCACGATCAGTTACAGCCATGCGGATACGATGCTTGTCATCTCGACTGCTAGTGATATGAGGCCGTTGAGATCCTGCACGGTTTTCCGTATTACCCTCCTGAACCCACCGATTCCATATTCTGCAAACAGTCATTGGATCTCGACCAACGCGAGCAGCATTGTCGCGATAGGATAAACTGCAATCGCGATAGGCTACAATCCGACCTTTATCAAAGTCGGAAAAGTGATAGTACGCATTTCTCCTCCTTACACGAAGCATCACAACAACGTTTTACCAGGCAACGCCCGTCAACTGTTGTTTGTGTATGAGAAATCAGTTGAAAACTTGCCTCATGTCAGCACATTGTAGGCGTCGCCACCGGCGCCAAACTTGTGTGAATGCTCTGAAGAGTTTATCATTTGCATATCACAGCATCTTCTTCCTGTCGGTTAAATTTCGCGTCTGTAGCACGTCATCTTCGTGGTGTAGCAATTTTAATGTAGTGTAGCTACGGGCTTGATACATCTGATACAATTATAAAGTTAAACCAACAGGGCTGAGACTCGAACACTGGACCTTCGTGTTTCGCGGGCAACTTTGAATCTGCCAGGAAGTTTCGTATCAGAGCACATTCAGCCGCAGAGTGAAAATATTCCAGTAGAACAGATAGTTTACGTATTGATTTCCATAGTACCGAAAAGATTCGTCTCGGTGTAAGAGCTCCTATCCAAATGAATATCTTCCCGGCGTCCTTTAAGTGACCCTGAGTTTTTTGAGATTATAAGTAGGGCTTTCAACAACTGGCTTCAAATGCTTCTTCTTGATTGAAATATAAGGCTAAGATAGCATCTATGGCTACGAGTATGTTAAGAAAGTTAGGATAATATTTTCGCTTTGCAAGAGTGACAGGATATAAACCACAGAGTACCGTGTAGACAGTATCAATTACTATTCAGTGCTGAGAACGAAAATGTGGAGCACAAATAGAAAAAATTCAAGAGCATCTTTCAGTATGCATTAGACAAGTATGCTTCGAGCAAGTTCGTAAGGGATGGGAAAGACCCACCGTGGTTTAATAGCCACGTTAGAAAACTGCTACGTAAACAAACACAGCTTCATTACCGATTCAAAAGAAACCAATACCTAGCTAGCAAACAAAAGGTGAACGAAGTGAAAATGAGTGTAAGGAGAGCAACGAGAGAAGCGTTCAATGACTTTCACAGTAAAAATTTTTCAACCTATTTGACTAAAAATCCTAAGCTGTTAGAAGTCATCTATTCAGTCATTCAGCGACCACAGTGGGACCGAAACGGAAACTAACAGTGCTGCTGAGGATGTATTTCGTACATGATCAAAAATACACGGCCGGGAAAAATTCGAAACAGCGCGAAGAAGTTGTGCGACGTCACCGAAAGTTGGTTGGCGTGTCTCTAAATATGAAAGATGATATCTGTCCTAGCTCAGCCGGTAGCGCACTTACCCGCGAAAGGCAAACGTCCTGAGTTCAAGTCTGCACACGGTTTTAATCTGCCAGGAAGTTTCATATCAGCGCGCATTCCGCTGCAGAGTAAAAAATTTCATTGTGGAAACATCCGTCAGGCTGTTGCTACATCCATCCTTTCTTCCACGAGCGCTAGGCTCGCACGTTTCGCAGGAAAGCTTCTGTGAAATCTGTAAGATACGAGACGAGGTACTGGCGGAAGTAAAGCGGCGAGGACGGCTAGTGAGCAGTGCGTGGCTAGCTCAGTTGGTAGAGCACTTGCCCGCGGAAGGCAAAGATCCCGAGTTCAGGTCTCGATCTGGCATACAGTTCTAAGCTGCCAGGAAGTTGCATATCAGGAGACATCCCTTCGCAGAGTGAAAAATTTATTTCTGAATTTCTATTCAAATTTCGCGTGCCGCGTGCCGCATAAGACTGATGCTAGTTGCACCACTATCAGAATACGAACCAGGCTTTCTAGAAATACGCTCTATAACGGGCGTGAGCATTAGTTATACAGGCCAACGATGGAAATTTTTTTGGGTGAAAATACCTTATTCTTACGTTTTTTAGGTGGGAAATCCAAATATGATACTTAGAAAACCGTATCACCCACCATTTCTTCACATTTTATAGTTAATTTATTAAATTAAGGGATTTCTTAAAGAAATTAACAGCTTTTAAACAATTTAAAAAGCAGGTCTAATGACTGTAGATGTAGTTGGTAGCACTGCTGAAAAACATTTTCTGGCAGAAAAACGTCAATTCTGTTTTTGTTTTAAGAGATGGTGTTTTGTTTACTGTCAATCTAACCTCACTTTCCCATTTCCTGTACATCTGTCAAGTACAATGTCTAATCGTGGTTGTAAAAAATCTGAAGACAGTTTTTGTTATATTTGCGGTGAATTTGTGATTAAGAAACACCAAAAATACATTACAGACTTTGTGAAAAAGGTTTATCTATCATACTTTAGATCTAAACTTAGTGATCAAGATAAATCTTGGGTGCCGCGTAAGGCATGTTAAGTGTGTCGAAGATCTGAGAAAAAAGTCCAAAAATGAGAAAAAAGCCTTTAGTTTTGTTGTTCCTATGATATGGAGGGAGCCAAAAAATCTTTCCGATGATTGCTACTTTTTCAGTGTTGATATTACTGGTCACAATTCAAAAAACAAGAAGATAATAAGCTACTCAAACCTTGCGTCCGTCATCCGACCAGTAGGGCATGGTGTAGATTAGCCGGTTCCTGAACCACCAGATGATTTAAATTCTATTCCAACAAAAGTATTTTCTGATGTATAATCTGATTTACATGAACCAGATGATGATGAATTCCACTGTAATACAGAAAGTCTAGAGCCCAAATTGTTTACTCAGACCGAGCTTAAAGATTTCGTTAGGGATCTGGGCTTAACGAAAGTAAAAACTGAATTGCTTGGATCTAGATTAAAAGAAAAGAACTTATTGGCAGTTGGAACCAGCATACACATGTATAGAAAGAGAGAGCAGCAATTTTCCAAGTTTTTTCAATAAGAAGGTGATTTAGTGTACTGCTCAGACAGTCCCGGTCTGTTGAATGAGTTTGGTATTGAATACAAATAGGAAGACTGTAGGCGGTTTATTCATTCATCCAAAACTAATGGCTCAATTGGCTCTGAGCGCTATGGGACTTAACATCTGAGGTGATCAGTCCCCTAGAACTTAGAACTACTTAAACCCAACTAACATAAGGACATCACACACATACAAAACTTGTTCAAAGGCTGTTTTATTACGCAATGGTAACATGTATGCATCTATACCTGTTAAACATTCTGTACATATGAAAGAAAGCTATGAAAACCTAAAAATAGTTCTAAATAAAACAGGCTATTCTGCGCATGGGTGGATGACATGTAGCGATCGAAAAGTAACACGCATGATCCTTGGTCAGCAAGGTGGCTTTACCAAATTTCCACGTTTCTTGTGTGAATGGGAGAGTAGGGCTAGGGATCAACACTGGTGCAGAAAGAACTGCCCTGTGAGGGAGTCTCTAAAATCTGGTGAGAAGAACATTCAACGCAAAAACCTTGTAGATCCAAAAAACGTACGCTCACCACCCTTACATATAAAGTTAGACGTAATGAAACAGTTTGTAAAGTCTTTGCCTAAGGATGGACCATGTTTTACGTATCTCTGCCAAAAGTTTTCACACCTTTCCGAAGCTAAACTAAAAGAAGGCGTCTTTGTCGGACCTGACATTAGGAAATTTATGTTTGATATTAACTTTGAATCGACAATTACATTAAATGAGAAAGAAGCATGGGCATCATTCAAGCAAGTCGTTACAAAGTTCTTAGGACATGAAAAAGACCCAGAATATGTTTCTATTATTGCTACAATGTTAAAGAAGTTTAAAACTTTAGGATGTTTAATGAGCCTGAAAGTTCACTTTTTGAACAGTGACCTTGATTACTTCCCGCACAATATGGGAGATGTTAGTGAGGAGCAAGGAGAGCGTTTTCACCAGGATATTGAAGTGATGGAAAAACGTTACCAAGGCCGCTGGAGCACCAACCTGATGGGGGTATTACTATTAAGCAAGCGACTCATCGCAGAAAAAGCTGCACAAGAAGCTTCAAAGAAAAAAGAGAAAGAAAATATAAACCAATTCCAGCTCACAATTGAAACCTCTATTAACACACATCATTGTTTTAAGTAGCTTACTGTAAATACAAGCCACGCTTCTGTCGTAACAGAACGTTTCATTAATTTCCCCGTTTACCGTATAGCATAGGATTTTTACACTACATAATAAAAAGCATATTGCTCGACAACTGTGGGTGATGCAAAAAAAACTAAGGCTATATTTGGATTCAGCTCATAAAAATCTATAAAGATCAGCTATCAAAGTAATAACAGTTTTTCAAAAAGAAGTTTTCGTTGGACTGTGTTACCTTCCCGATTGGACGTGGTAAGTTGATGAATGCCTTCAAGGGACAAAGACACCATTACCAACACCTCACTGAGTTTGAACGAGGTCGTGTAATAGGGCCACGAGTAGCTGGACTTTCCTTCTTCGATATTGCAGAAAGACTTGGCAGGAATGTAGCTGCTGTACATTGTTGCTGGCAGCGGTGGTTACGGGAATGAATAGTCGCAAGAAGACCGGGCTCTGGACGGTGACTTGGCACTACCGAGAGGGAAGACGATGGCTTTCGGCGTATGGTTCTGGTGCATGTTACTCAATTTGCCGCAGCAATCTGAGCAACAACTGACACCACACTGACACAACGAACTGTTGCAAATCGATTACTTTAAGGACAGGTCCGAACAGACGCCCTGTAGCGTGCCTATACCCCAAACCAAAGCTATTTATGATTTGAGTGGTTTCAAACGGTAGCTCATTGGAGGGTTGGGTGGATGTCTCTTGTGTTTCCTGACGAAAGCTGGTTTTGTCTCGGTGCCAGTGATGGCTGTGTGTTGGTTAGGAGGAGGCCAGTTGAGAGCGCGTGGTAGTTACTCTGGACCTACACCTGGTCTGGGGTGCAAATTCGTATGACAGCAGGAGCACTCTCGTGGTTATCCCACGTACTCTTACAGCAAATTCGTACATCAATCTGGCGATTCGACCTGTCGTACTGCATTCACGAACAGCTTTCCAGGGCTGTATTTCAACAGGATAACGCTCGCCCACATACCATTGTTGTAACCCGATATGCTCTACACACTGTCGACATGTTGCTTTGACCTGTTAGATCACTAGACCTGTCTCCAATCGAGCACGTGTGAAACGTCATCGGACGACAACCTTACCGTCATCCACAGACACCGTTAACCATCCCTGTACTGACCGACCAAGTGCAATAGGCATGGAAGTCGATCACACAATCTGACTCCGGCACCTGTACAACACTGTGCATGCATGTTTGCGTTTTTGCATTCAACTTTCTGGAGGTTATACCGTTTTAATGTACCAGCATTTCACATTTGCAATGGCTAGCCTCGAGCTTATATTAACCCGTGCTCGTGCAAGGTTAATGTCTGACATATGCCATCTAGAGAAATGTATTCGAAAAATTTAATTACTCAACATTTAATATTTTTTGACATTGTGATTTTTGTCTGTCACTGTATGTCAAGAACAACATGGGGGCGTGTTTACAGCACGATGAGGAAAATGCCGATGTATTGGGCACTTAGTACGTAAGAAAGTACTTGTGCTAAAACAAATCAAATCAATTGGCATTCGATACTAGGGGGTATCTCCCTGTATATTACACAGCACTCTAGCAGCAGTAACGAGAATGAGGTCTGTTTTTTATTCCTAAAATGGCGAGTCTTCATTTATAAGAACAGCGAGTAATCATTCGTTTCTCCATTTACGTCGCGTGATGCCGATTAAAATTCACCGGCAGTTGAGTGAGTCTTATGGTGAAGGTGTCATGAATGTGTGTAATGTGTATGTAAGATCAAAAAAGGTAGAATGTCATGTGACAACAAACCAAGACAGTCTTGGCATCGCGCCAGCTGGTCTGACGACATGATTGAACAAGTGGAAAAAGTTGCAGAATCTTCGAATGAGTGTGGAACACATCGCCTGCAGAGTTGGCATTTCAGTGGGATCTGTGCACAAAGTCCTGCATGTTGTTGTTGTTGTTGTTGTCTTCAGTCCTGAGACTGGTTTGATGCAGCTCTCCATGCTACTCTATCCTGTGCAGGCTTCTTCATCTCCCTGTACCTACTGCAACCTACATCCTTCTGAATCTGCTTAGTGTACTCATCTCTCGGTCTCCCTCTACGATTTTTAACCTCCACGCTGCCCTCCAATGCTAAATTTGTGATCCCTTGATGCCTCAAAACATGTCCTACCAACCGATCCCTTCTTCTAGTCAAGTTGTGCCACAAACTTCTCTTCTCCCCAATCCTATTCAATACCTCCTCATTAGTTATTTGATCTATCCACCTTATCTTCAGTATTCTTCTGTAGCACCACATTTCGAAAGCTTCTATTCTCTTCTTGTCCAAACTAGTTATCGTCCATGTTTCACTTCCATGCATGGCTACACTCCAAACAAATACTTTCAGAAACGACTTCCTGATACATAAATCTATATTCGATGTTAACAAATTTCTCTTCTTCAGAAACGCTTTCCTTGCCAGTGCCAGTCTACATTTTATATCCTCTCTACTTCGACCAGCATCAGTTATTTTGCTCCCCAAATAGCAAAACTCCTTTACTACTTTAAGTGTCTCATTTCCTAATCTAATTCCCTCAGTCCTGCATGGAGACCTGAAAATGCGAAAAGTGCCCTCCAGGTGGCTACCACTAAGGCTGGCAAATGACAAGGCTGTGGGCGTGGCATGGTGCCAGGCAATGTTGACGCCTGATGACGGCATGAATGGGGCTTTCTTTTCATCGACTGTGACGTTGGATGAGACGTATATCTGCCGATGCTCAATGCTGAAATGCAATACCAGTTAGGTCGTCGTTTTAAGTACGTGTCAAAAACAGTGCTCAGTCTCACCGCTGCCGTTACAGTTCTGTGTTCTTTACAGTTCTGCCATCTCCGTCACGCAATCACAACGAGTGCACGTTTATTTTAAAACAAACAACATGCTTCTGTCTGTTTCCGGTCACGAGGAAAAAAATCGGAGGTGTTAAGACTCGCATGCACCTCATACGAAGGGCTTTCAATAAATAATCCAACACTTTTTTTTCTGGAAGCAAATTGGTTGTATTCAGTATTCCTATATACTATATTATTCCGCAATCTTTGGGCTACAGAACCCTAATTACACGACTGGCCGTTAAGGAGAAATGCAGATGATAAACGGATATTCGTTGGACAGATATATTATACTAGCACTGACATGTGATTACATTTCCACGCAATTTGGGGGCATAGATCCTGAGAAATCAGTACCCAGAACAACCACCCATGTCCGTAATAACGGCCTTAATACGCCTGGGCATAGAGTCAAACAGAGCTTGGATGTCGTGTACCGGTACAGCTGCCCATGCAGCTTCAACACGATACTACAGTTCACCAAGAGTAGTGCCTGGCGTATTGTGACGAGCCAGTTGCTCGGCCACCATTGACCAGACGTTTTCAACTGGTGACAGATCTGGAGAATGTGCTGGCCAGGACAGAAGTCGAACGTTCTCTGTATCCAGAAAGGCCCGTACAGGACCTGCAACATGCGGTCGTGCATTATCGTGCTGAAATGTAGGGTTTCGCAGGGATCGAATGAAGGGTAGAACCACGGGTCGTAACACATCTGAAATGTAACATCCACTGTTCAAAGTGCCGTCAATGCGAACAAGAGGTGACCGAGACGTGTAACCAATGACACCCCATACTATCACGCCGGGTGATACGCCAGTATGGCGATGACGAATACCCGCTTCCAGTGTGCGTTCACGGATGCGGCCATCATGATGCTGTAAACAGAATCTTGATTCATCCGAAAAAATGACGTTTTCATATTCGTGCACCCAGGTTCGGGTCGTTGACTACACCATCGCAGGCACTCCTGTCTGTGATGCAGTGTCAAGGGTCGAGACGTGGCTGCACGATCTGTTACAGCCATGCGGATAGGATGCCTGTCATCTCGAGTACTAGTGATACGAGACCGTTGGGATCCATCATGGCGTTCTGTATCACCCTCCTGAACCCACCGATTCCATATTCTGCTAACAGTCATTGGATCTCGACCAACGCGAGCAGCAGTGTCGCGATACTATAAACCGGCCGGCCGTAATGGCCGAGCGGTTCTAGGCGCTACAGTTTGGAACCGAGCGACGCTATGATCGTAGGTTCGAATCCTGCCTCGGGCAGGTTAGTTAGGTTTAAGTAGTTCTAAGTTCTAGAGGACTGATGACTTCAGAAGTTAAGTCCCACAGTGCTCAGAGCCATTTGAACAATTTTGAACTATAAACGGCAATCGCGATAGTCAACAATCCGACCTTTATCAAAGTCGGAAACGTGATGGTACGCATTTCTCCTCCCTACACGAGGCATCACAACAACGTTTCACCAGGCAACGCCGGTCAGTTGCCGTTTGTGTATGAGAAATCGGTTGGAAACTTTCCTCATGTCAGCAGGTTGTAGGCGTCGCCACCGGCGCCAAACTTGTGTGAATGCTCTGAAGAGTTTATCATTTGCATATCACAGCATCTTCTTCCTGTCGGTTAAATTTCGCGTCTGTAGCACGTCATCTTCGCGGTGTAGCAATTTTAATGGCCAGTAGTGTAGTACAAGCTTGTGTCAGCACCACCAGCAGGGCGTCCACTTGAGCGGAGAAGTGCTTGATTTTCAAGCGTCGATCATCTCGAATGAGAGTGTACGCACGTTCCAACATTGCAGGAGTAACAGTTGTGTGCAGCCGGCAGCTAAGCGGGGGATCGGAGAGACTTGCGCGACACTGTTGCGTTAATTACGGACGCCTCGTCAAACAACTCACCGTGCTCTTGTTCTCTGCCAGATCTCCGCAGACTTTCTGCAAACACCTATGAATATTTACGACGCTATGGTTTACCGCCACAAGTAACTCAATGACAGCTCCCTGCTTGGAATGCGCCTCCGTTACAGACATCATTTTATAGGCTATGTACAGCGCCGCCTCCTATCGGAACTTCGTGAAATTATAGACTCCTAAAAATCGCATTTTTTAAACGGAAGTGGCCTCAGAAAATGTGTTACGTTACCTATTGAACACCTCTCGAAGATTTGTTGGACAACCGGCGTTAATACGCCAACAAACCGGACAACTTCAGTCTCCGTGTGGTCGTGGGTACATCCTAACATGATGGCTTATTTCCTTCATTCCAGCTCAGCTTCAACCCATGTTGTCGCAGTGATTCCATTCAATGACTGGCACATTTATACCATGTCACTGCGATGACGTACTTCAGCGAAGGAGGGTCACGTGATCACGTTGATACCTGGTCTACAGCGTTTACAGCGCTTCAGAGCGTCCAGTGATCTCTTTTAAAGGGGTGAGAAAAAGTTTTTGTCCAGTTAGCTTGAATTCAGAAACCATGTGCAACAAAGCAATTATAGAAGTTAACTGCTACGTGGTCTGATTCACACTACGCTATTCACACTCTTTCCGTTAAGAAATTAACTTCCACGTGTTCCTTACCTTTCACTTTCTTACATCTTTGTTAACACAGAACTATTGTTTCTGCAAAAGTGTTACATGTGGTGCTTGTCTCCTTACAGATTTCACCTCCTTAGTGCTTAGGACAATGTTACAAACGCTATCGATCCTTAATTCATTATACAGTATACATTGGTCGTTAGCGTGGCATTATGTATCTCAAACGCTTCGATATACCTGATGAATAACTTCCATTCTACCAGGCCAAGTGGGATCAATATAATGAATAACGCATCAAAGCCAGTATCTGTTCGCTAGGCTAAAATGCCGCTGGACTGAGATTTATTATAGTCGAAAACAGTTTTCTTTTATTCTATTTTCTCGTGTTCTTGTGCGTTATCATTCATATTTGCTGTAAAACTACAGTTTTTCTTACAGGGTGACAACTATTGAAATACATCAAATAAAATCGTCGTAACTTCTGAACGGTTTGCGTTAGGACTTTCAAACTGCACGGTTGGCCGCGAGGCATGATGGGAACTGGTATGCGCGTTATGGTACGGTTTCAACAACGAAGCCCACTTTCATTTGGATGGGTTCGTGATGGAGAAGTGTCTTCACCCTCGACGGGCGAATAATGTTTCCCCGAATTTCAATTGCAAATCTCGTAGAGATATTTACCAAGTACCTTTATTTGCAGCTCTTAAGGATAATGTATTAATCTGCCTTATACGACTCTTGTCCGTACTGTTACCAAAATTTTATAGTGCAGTAGAAATAATACGCGAGAAAGCACAACGTGCGACGTGGTCGGTACCCTTACATTTAATTTTGTCTTTTTTCGATTTAGGTCCATTGTTGCCGTTATACGAGTAGGTTTGTCAGGTGCGACTAAACATGGAAGAACCGTTCATTAGCTATACTGGTCACATCTGTATGGAAAAAAAATGGTTCAAATGGCTCTGAGCACTATGGGACTTAACATCTATGGTCATCAGTCCCCTAGAACTTAGAACTACTTAAACCTAACTAACCTAAGGACATCACACACATCCATGCCCGAGGCAGGATTCGAACCTGCGACCGTAGCAGTCACACGGTTCCGGACTGAGCGCCTTAACCGCGAGACCACCGCGGCCGGCGCATCTGTATGGAGACCGAGCTATCTTTAGATGAGCATTCGTATGGTGTTTCAAATTGTACCTAGGCACCGGTATTGAACGAAAAAATGGGATGAATAACGTGCACCTAGGCTAGAGATTTGGGAAGCAACGCCAGTCATTTAGGTAGTCATTGAGGGAAATGACAGACCACATGAGGAAAATGTGCTACAATATATATGAAATATACTGAGACAGTATTCATAATTTTTATGTAAAACGCATTAGCACCGCCGTGAAATATGAATGGAAATGTACTGTAATGGTCGATCCTGGCTGCTCTCTCGCGATCGATTGGAATTCAGATATTATTAACATCACTTGACTACGTCTCTCTATCTGAGTGATTCTTCTTAAAACTGCTTGCCAAAATTCCTCGTAAAATGATTTCCAAGCAAAAAAAAATTCTAACTTAAATTCGTGTACTGGCAAAACTCTTACTATAATGAATTACACAAAAACTTAAAATTATTCGCTTAACAATGTCTACAAATTGAAGCTAACTGTTTTCTGTAAAAATGCAATGCTATTCTGAATGTAACCTGACTTCAAATAAATGCGCAACTGAACTTACAAAGAAATTCCTGGTCCTAATCTGTATTTTCACTTACCTCGTGTCTTGACAAACATTTTTTGCAGATTTCTCGAAAGCAGAGTGCAGCTTACCGCAGCAAAGAAACGTTAAAAAACTACGACTGAAATTTCGTAGCACGAAGTGTAATGTGGGTACACACGTAATAAACTGAATGAAGGGTGAGTATTTTAACTGGTAAGAAATGACGCCTGACAAGATTCAAACGGATGTCTGTACTCAAAAGCGATGCTTTAAAACTCAACTTAATATTCACAATAGGATTTATATTACAAGACTTTAAGAAAAAACTTAAGATAAGACGAATCTCATCTTCTTAACAAAGCATTCCCTATAATAATCCTATTATCTGAGCTTCGTTTCTATAAACTCAATAACAGAATACAATGCTACGCACTCGCGTGCTTACCTCAATCTCTCAGCATTCCACAAGAACTCACAAACAATCTCCTTAACTTCTCTCTTCATAATTTCATCAAAAATTTTCATACTCCAATTCCATAAGTCTCATATCACACTTAAAAAGAAAATTTGTGACAGTTCTTCAAAACATAAACTGCTCAGCTTAGAATAAGTGTAACTTTCTTAGCGCTCGCAGGCAGAGGCGTGTAGCAGCACAAGGATATTGTAGCATTAGTCAAAGATTACTCAGCTGCATTGTTTTGCTCTGTATGAGCTATGCAGACTGATATTTACGTAAGAAATAGAATTTGCAGAGCGACTAAAATAATGTGTTTACCTCACACCATTAATGAGCCGAGAATCCGTCACTCCTTCCACTTAAATCTTGTATGTAGTTACAGGCCACGTGAAGATCTAAATGGCGAAAAGTATGAACACTGTCGCATGAAAAGTTTATTGATACTAACGTTTATGTATGACCACCAACGTCTTAGCCGTTACCCGTCCGACTGCCACCGAGCGACATGGCGTAGTGGTTAGCACACTGGACTGGCATTCGGAAGGACGATTCAAACTCGCGTCCGGCCATCCAGATGTAGGTTTTCCGCGATATCCTTAAACTGCTTCACGCGAATGCTAGAATTGTTCCTTTAAAAATCCGCACCGCCGGTTTCTTTAAAGATTCTTGACGTAATCCGAACTTGTGCTCCACCTCTAATGACCCCGATTTCGACCGGACGTTAAACCCAACCTTCCTTCCTTCTTTTCCGACTTCCCAAAGGTAATGTGTGTCGCTGCCGGCTGGGCGGAATTTTATGGCTCCTCTTTGGTCTCCCACACGAGACTGCTTTTCCCTTTCTGTAGGGCCCACAGACTTGGACTCACGACGTGTTTACTGTGTAACTCAAACCCTCACGTAGTCGGCAGGAACGGCTAACCAAATAAGAATGACTGATCGTAATTTTTTGGACTAGCACTGGCACCATGTACTCCCACCGGCTCAGTTTCGCTGAATAAGTAGCAAAGCCCGCATTAGCAACACAGAAAGACAATATACAAACTTCAAATAGTCTGGAACCACATAAGTGTATCCAAACAGATAATAATCTAACTTCTGTACTATTGAAAATGTAGGAAGTACCCCATTGGTTAGATTATTTTTTATTGAGACTTTAAATGGAGTAAAATGAGGTTTATTCAGACGGAATTGTTGTACACACACTGGTATTCGTCAGCTTTTAAGACAATTACGAAGTATGAAATGAACAAACTGATGAATTAAATGTTGAGTCACTGAGCAGTAATTTCTTTCTTCCAGTCTCGTTCACGTTACTCACTTCTTGGCGATTTCGCCAATGCAGCACCGGCGGCGAGAGTGATTACTGTGTACTTTGTCCCCACAGACGCCTTACCTTTCGATGTCCACTTAATCTGGGTACTCGAAAGGCGCTTAAAGAGGATTCTAGAAGCGGATAACCAAGTTGGCTAGTTCTGAATGGTTCGGTAGTCTGTAATAAATTCAAAAGTGCAGTCGATGTCCAGTCAACACTTGAATTAACTCATTTTGACAGTATCCCACGGATACTGAAACAACAGGAAGATGTGTTGACCCAACCGCATGCGAATTCACCGTGTTTTGTAGTGTATTATAGGCTTCATACTATTGCCCCGGGTTGCAGTGTTTCTTAGCGAGTTTGTAAACTCAATAAACTCGAAATCTGCTTTCGAAAGTGCTTCCAACTGCACCTTCACACTCATGCTCGAACACAAACCGTCTGTAATTGCTGTAAACGTTTGTGCTGCAAGGTCAACGCACTCGCGCTCGCGACCCAATGCATGTGCCGTACACCACAGCCCCACCACTTCAGGCGTCCCACTGTTCGTCGTTACGTCCAGTCCGCTAAGATGAAAGGCGGCTGCAAGCTGTTCCATTTCACTTGCGTGTCTGCTTTCCAGACAATACTCCCTGTGGACGGCTCCCTGAAACATTTCCTTCTTGTTCACCGTACAGACAAGACTGGAGTCCTTGACTTTTGGGCCAATTTTTTTAGTGGGTGTAGCATAATCGTTACAGTATCACATTAAGTTTTGCGTCTCATTTAAAAAAACACTATAATGTGTACAACCAGATATGAACAGACATGAGGAGCATGGAGCTGCATAGTAGTACGTTACAGGAGAAGATATACCAGGGGACTAGCTATGTCTCTGTGTATGACTTAATTTTCATAGACTGGCTGAGTATTCCAGAAGAGTTATCGGATTATATTAAGAACTTTGCAAAGTGCAGCTAATTCGCGTTTCAAAGCATATTGTGAACATTTGTTCTATATTTTGTGCCTTGTTATCTAATAAAATCACATGGCAACCCAAATTATCGAATGTTCTTTATGGTAGCACGGAATAACGGCATACCTCGTTAGTGAGTTTTTTACAGTGCTCCCAGATTCATCACCCTTTACTTTCTCTGTACATCAGGACAACTAGATAAGAGATCGCCTGAAGAAGGCGTTAGGAATGTCTCGCAGTCATTAAAGCTACGTACTCATATTTGAGAGTAATGGGTACTAGACCTAAAGTAGTTTTAGTTTTCAGAGGATTACCTGCAAATACTTTATTTACGAAACCTTCTCTATTCTTGTCCCTCTGAGCTAGTGCTTAGAAGCGGAATAGCAGTGGACTCAGGCGTGAGATGGAATTTGCATCGGGGAGGATGACGTTCTAGAGTAATCCGCCCAGGTGTGTTAACTGTAGAGCCAGTGTGGCGTAACGGCTAGTGCACGTGCCTATTAAGCTAGGGGCCTAGTTTCTAATCCCAGGGCTGATACGAATTTTACACTGAAGGGCCAAAGAAACTGGTATAGGCATGCATATTTAAATACAAAGATATGTAGACGGGAAGAATACAGCCTGCGATCGCCAATGCCTATATAGTGTGTTTGAAAAAGAACTCCATAGATTTAATGTGACCTATAATCCGTACAAAGTGGCATACACTATTCTAGCTTGTGGTGTTTGATTCACTAACTCTCCAAGTTTGGCTCCCCTGCAGTTGGCAAGTCTGCTTGACCTTGAGATGGCACCAGTGCTGTTTTTTTCCTCTGTTCCCTCAGTTCAGTCCAGACGTGCGTGCAGTGCAGTACAGTGCAGAGCAACTCAGCACCAATATGTACTCCCCAACAGAAAGCGCAGTGTGTTATTTGGCTCGTGAAAACTGAGTCAGTTATAACAGTGCAACATAATTTTAGACGTCAGTATCGTGGTGAACCACCTACAGCAAACACTCTCAGTCACTGGCTAAAGTCTTTCAAGGAAACCGGTAGTATTTTAAAAGCAAAATCATCAGATAGACCGAGAACTTCTGAGGATGTTGTTGAACAGATCCCTGTTTCGTGTGTTCGGAGCCCGAAGAAGCGATTGGCCAGACGTAGTCTACAATTAGGAGTGCCTAAAGGTACTTTGTATGCAACTGACACTCGCTTTCCAGGAAGGTGGATGGGCAGGGCTGGCCCAATATTTCGGCCACCACCGAACCCAGACATAACCCCATTGGACTTTTTCTTTTGGGGCCACATAAAAAATGTGTACAGTGAAAAGATCAGAGACATCAGTCATTCACGAGAAAAAATTGTCACGGCGCTTGGGACAGTTACACCTGAAATGTTGGCGAATACATGACGATAAGTGGAATATCGTCTCCACGTGTGCAGGGCAACAAATAGATCCCACGTTGAAGTCTACTAACATTAAACAGAACTTGAAGGAATTCTCTTTCATGATATTTGATAATTGATGTAATTTTTCATTAATTTCCCCATTAAATTTATGCTTAAAAGTAGGGACCTCTTTTTCAAACACCCTGTAAGACAAGTGTCTGGCGCTACAACCGTAGGTTATCAAGATTTAACAGAGTCTGGACGTTATGTTATAGTCGGCTCACGAGCGATGGGACACAGCATCTCTGAGGTAGCGATGAAGTGGGGATATTCCCGTACGACCATTTCGCGAGTGTACCATGAATATCAGGAATCCAGTAAAACATCAACTCTCCGACATCGCTGCTGCGGGAAAAAGACCCTGTAAGAACGGGACCAACGACGACTGAAGAGAATCGTTTTATGTGACAGAAGTGCAACTCTTGGACAAATTGCTGCAAATTCCAATGCTGGGCCATCAACACGTATCAGCGTGCGAACCATACAACGAAACATCATCGATATGGTTTTTCAGAGTCGAAGGCCCACTTTTGTACCCTTGATGACTGTACAACACAAAGCTTTATGATTCTCCTGGGCGCGTCAACATCAACGTTGCACTGTTGCACTGTTGATGACTCTAAACATGTTGCCTGGTCCGACGAGTCTCGTTTCAGATTGTATCAAGCGCATGGACGAGTACGTTTATGGAGCCGACTTCATGAATCCATGAATCGTGCATGTCAGCAGAGGACTGTTCAAGCAGGTGGAGGCTCTGTAATTGTGTGAGTCGTGTGTAGTTGGAGTGATATTGGACCCCTGATACGTCTAGATTGAGAAGTGACAGGTACGTAAGCATCCTGTCTGATCACCTGCATCCATTCATGTCCATTCTGCATTATAACTGACTTGGGCAATTCCAGCACGACATTGCGACACCCCACACGTCCAGAATTGCTACAGAGTGGCTCCAGGACACTCTTCTGAGTTTAAACACTTCCGCTGGCCACTAAACTCCCAAGACATGAACATTATTGACCGTATCTGGGATGCCTTGCAACGTGCTGTTCAGATGAGATCTCCATCCATTGTACTCTTACGGATCTAGGGACAGCCCTGCAGGATTCATGGTGTCAGTATCTTCCAGCACTACTTCAGGCATTAGTCGAGTCGATGCCACGTCGTGTTGCGTCACTTCTGCGTGCTAGCGCGGACCCTACACGATATCAGGCAGGTGTTCCAGTTTCTTTGGTTCTTCAATGTAATTCATTACTTAAGCCTACACCAGCATCGTAGATAAACTACAACGTTCATTCCTTATAGACATAGAAGACAAAGCCAAAGTATGTCGTAAACTTGTTGAATGTTTATTCAGTATGGTCTGAAGCACCAATACGCTGCAATCAAATGGTTCAAATGGCTCTGAGCACTATGGGACTTAACATCTATGGTCATCATTCCCCTAGACTTAGAACTACTTAAACCTAACTAATATAAGGCCATCACACACATCCATGCGCCAGGCAGGATTCGAACCTGGGAGCGTAGCACCATCGCGGTTCCGGACTGAAGCACCTAGAACCGGTCGACCACAACGGCCGGCACGCTGCAATCACCGTCGTGGCATGGAATCTAAAATAGCTTGGATATATTCCCTAGGAATATCGTCTACGCTGTGTATATTCCATGAGGCATCAAAAGTGTTCACTGGGAGACCCTGACTAACAACTCGTCGACCAGTCTTATTCCAGACATGTTTCGTTAGCGACCTGCGAAGCTAAAGTGCAAGTGAGGAAAATCTCGTTAGACGTCATTCCCTCGTACCAGGAGCACTGCTGAAAAACGGCGTGTAAACTTGGCTGAAGGAGGGGCAGTACACCAGACTGTAAAATCTACTTTCTGTAACAAATGCCGTCAACGTATAGAAATTGACATCGCATATTATATTCTATGTCACCCACACCATCGCTTCTCACGCTTTCCTGTTAAAGAGTTCAGAATTATAGAATAACGGATTGATGTCACCACGATAGCGACATGGTAAAGAAAGGTATCAAGGAATATCATGATTTAACATCCTGCCGACAGCAGTGTCATTAGAAGCGTCAAACGAGCGCAACTAGACAAAGGAAGGAAATCGATCTATCTTTTTCTAATAAATCGCGCCAGCATTTCCCGTAAGAGTATAAGGAAATCTAAGGGAAATCTAAAGCTAAACTGCTAGCACTGTATGATGTCATACTAACGCACAGCACTCCAGCGACGGCGTTCACGTGCCCGTAGCAGCTTCAACCGTTTGTGGTCTGCGTAGTGTGTAAGATGACGCACGTAGCATGTGCGATACAAGTCATGGTTGCAGGCGGACGACGTCGAACAGTCAGCACACACAGGATGGTATTGCTCCAGAATTCAACAAACACTGTTTCGATCACATAATTTCTGTAGATAATGGAAGAGTTATCTTACATGTCATTCTATAGTATCATAATAAAGATGTGATTATTTTTTAGTATTATCCAACTTTGTACAAGCAAAAATATTTGTTTTTCCGTAGCTTCGAAATTTCACCCATGTTTGAACACACGAAACTACAATATTTCAGGCACAACTGTGGCTTCTTTGATTGCTCGGTGAGATGACACATTAAATAGAACACATGAAATATTAGTCCACATTATTGCATAAATTAATAAAATATTTACATTACTTCGACACAGATCTTTGCCAAAAGATTGCCTGATAAGTTACAATCGTTATTGACTATTAGAGCAGCAGGTGATGCATCGATTAACAAACTGTTCTCTTGCAGTACAGTGTTCCACAATTAATGAACAAATCTATCAGAAGCTTCACTGTCACGTTGCTCTTAGACGATGAGGTTGACTGCTGTAGCTGAGGGCTCTCACTGGGGCCGAGTTCTTGCGTGATCAACATTATATTGACCTCAGTGCGAGGGTGCAGAATTACTGGAGGTGGAGACGTGGTCTTCAGGAGCGCCAACATACGTCATTGCGATTGCACAGAACCCCTACTAATGATAGTGGCGTCGATTCGCATTGCCAACTTTGGTATGGAAACGCGTTACGTTTTCCATGTTTGATGCGAATTCGGTTACACACTATTTAATATTGTTATACTGAGTCAGGTCAGTAGGAAAATGTTATAGAAAGTTAACTTTTGTTTCCGTTTGGTAGAGAGTAGACAATGACGGTAGATACACGTCTGGGCGTTACATCGTTATTTCGGAGAGCGCGCGTTCGACGCTGCACAACTAGCCACGATTAAGATTGGCTGTGTGTACCATGTGAAAGCCAACAGCTGGTTGGTAAATGTGAAGCCATGTCACGCGAGAGCGTTTCAAAAAGTAATTCCCACTCCAAGACCATTACGCAACAAGAAGGGCGCGTTGTCAGAAGACAATAGCTGTTATGAGTTTCCCGCAAGTATAGTTCTGCTGCGGTACTGATTACAGACGTATCACAGTGAGCGGTTGAAATAGTGCGACAACTGGAAACGTACCCCTGGAACAGTACAATTATTGAGGACAAAACGCGTAAGTTACACACGGATTTACCGTGAAATTCTGGCGGTATATGAACCAAATGCAATGGTACGTCCAACCATAGTGAAATGGAGTCAGCAATTTGACCAAGGCCGCACAGACGTGGATGAGGTTGATCGACCACAGACGACAATATTCAGGCAGTCGAGGAACTGATCCGCAGCACTTGCAGATTTTACGGCTACGAGAACGTCCACACAGTAGTTCGCGAATGGTTCCGTGACCAAGGAGTTGATTTCTATCGCCGAAGAAGTGAACGATTGGCAGAACGTTCTGGCCGTCGTTTTCAGGGTATTGAAAAATAGTCCTATGTATCTGTGCATTTTGAAGTGTAGTGCAGCATTCAATAAAACTTAGTTGACCTGCCATAATAAAGTGTAGCTTACATTTTGAAGTCCTCTCGTATGATACGAGACACAGTGGGAGTGATGTATTTTGGCAGATGACGCAAGCGCCGTGTAAGATCAAGGGTCTGCCCAGAAATCGTTTGCTATTTACGACAGTACCGTAACGACAAAACCTAATGGGTAATTGTCGTAGATGCCGACAAAGTCGTCTAGGCCACATCGAACACTGAGACTGCTCAGACATGATTAGCTTAGGACTTTCCTAAGGCATTGCCAATGGATTTAATTGAAAATCGAGAACTGCACGGTACCATTAGTCACGTAGAATTTTAACTCCTCGATCTTGCCATTAGCCTCAGCCATTGTTATGTTGATCAGTATCCTAAATCATTCCTACTGTAGTGTAACCAAATGCCGTTAGCGAACATCTAATCCGTCAGTTAATGAAAGAATCATCACTATGTGACAAAGGTATCCCGACACATCGCTGAAAATGACTTACAAGTTCGTGGCGTCCTCCACCGGTAATGCTGGAATTCAGTTTGGTGTTGGCCCACCCTTAGCCTTTATGTCAGCTTCCACTCTCACAGGCATACGTTCAATCAAGTGCTGGAAGCAGAATGAGATTTTCACTCTGCAGCGGAGTGTGCGCTCATATGAAACTTCCTGGCAGATTAAAACTGTGTGCCCGACCGAGACTCGAACTCGGGACCTTTGCCTTTCGCGGGCAAGTGCTCTACCAACTGAGCTACCGAAGCACGACTCACGCCCGGTACTCACAGCTTTACTTCTGCCAGTATCCGTCTCCTACCTTCAAGTGCTGGAAGATTTATTGTGGAATGGCAGCCTATTCTCCACGGAGTGCTTCACTGAGGATAGGTATCGATGTCGGTCGGTGAGACGTGACATTAAGTCGGCGTTTCAAAACATCCAAAAGGTGTTCTATAGCTTTCAGGTGAGAACTCTGTGCAGGCCAGTCAATTACATGTATGTTACTGTCGTGTAACCACTCCGCCTCACGCTATGCATTATGAAAAGGTGCTCGATCGTGCTGAAAGATGCAATCGCCATCCCCGAATTGCTCTTTAACAGTGGGATGCAATAAGGTGCTTAAAACATCAATGTAGGCCTGTGCTGTGATAGGGCCACGCAAAACAACAAGGGATGCAAGTCCCCTCCATGAAAAGCACGACCACACCATAACACCACCGCCTCCGAATTTTACCCACACCCTGCCATCGGATCGCCACATTGTGTACCGTGATTCGACACTTCATACAACGTTTTTCCACTGTTTAATCGTCCAATGTCTAGGCTCCTTACACCAAACGACACCGTGATGTGTGGCTTATGAGCAGCCGCTCGACCATGAAATCCAAGTTTTCTCACCCCCTGCCTAATAGTTGTAGTACTTGTAGTGGATCCTAATGTGGTATGGAATACGTGTCTAACGATTTGGATAGACGTTTGCCTATTACACATTACGACCTCTTCAACGGTCGGCTGTCTCTGTAAGTCAACAGATGAGGTAGGCCTGTGCGTTTTTGTACTGTACGTGTTCTTTCACATTTCTACTTCACTATCACATCGGAAACAGTGGAGCTATGAATGTTTAGGAGCGTGAAAATCTCGCGTACAGACGTATGACACAAGTGACACTCAATTACCTGACTACTTTCGAAGTTCGTGAGTTCCGCCGAGCGCCCATTCGGCTCTCTCACGTTGTCTAATGACCACTGAAGTCGCTGATTATGAAGTACCTGGCAGTAGGTGGCAGCACAATGCACCCAATATGCAAATCGAAATTTTTGAGGGTGTTCGGCTACTTTTGATCACATAGTGTATTTTAAAATAAATGCTAATTTTGGTTCGCTGGACAGTGATCGCAGTACAGTCAGTAATTTTGTTTAATATAAGAATCAGAAACAATGAAAATCATTATACACTATCGAAAAAAGTTTTACATCACCACAGTTCCTAGAACTCCTGAACATAGACATTTGCTGTGGATATTGTATCACAGACACAGTCCCTTTGACTGTCAGAGATGTCGCTGAACCCGCCCAGAGATGTAAAAAACCACGCATGAGCAGCGCCTATTAGACGGGGCCGTCCGACAGCCGAACATTTCCAGTCATTCTATCAGGAAGGAGGTACACAGCTCGTGTTGTCTGGAGTGCAATCATGCCTAGGCGGTCAATACCGCGGTTCGATCGCGTCCACATTGTTACTTTGTGCCAGGGAGGACTCTCAACAAGGCAAGTGTGCAGGTGTGCAGGTGTGTTCGGACATAGAGGCTCAGGCCGCCCGAGGGCTACTATGGCAATGGATGACCGCTACCTACGGATTATGGCTAGGAGGAATCCTGACAGCAACGCCATCACGTTGAATAATGGTTTTCGTGCAGCCACAGGACGTCGTGTTACGCTGCAATAGGCTGCATGATGTGTAACGGCTGTACGATACGTGAATGCCATCCTCCGACCGATAGTGCAACCATATTGGCGGCATATTGCGAGGTATTCGTCTCCATGGACAACAATTCGCGTCCCCATCGTGCACGTCTTGTGAATGACCTTCCTCAGCGTAACGACATCGCTCGACTAGAGTGGTCAGCATGTTCTCCGGACAAGAACCGTTTCGAACATCTCTGGGATAGATTGAAAAGGGCTGTTTATGGACGACGTGACTCACCAACTACTCTGAGGTGTCTACGCCAAATTTTCGTTGAGGAGTGGGTCAATCTGGACCAACAGTGCCTCGATGAACTTGTGGATAGTATGCCTCGACGAATATAGCCACACATCAGTGCAAAAGGACGTGCTACTGGGTATTAGAGGTACCGGTGTGTTCAGCAATCTGGGCCACCACCTCTGAAGGTCTCGCTGTATGGTGGTACAACATGCAATGTGTGGTTTTCATGATCAATAAAAGGGACGTAAATGATATTTATGTTGATATCTATTCCAATTTTCTATACAGGTTCCGGATCTCTCGGAACCGAGGCGATGCAAAACTTTTTTTGACTTGCGTACTTTGAAAGAAAGTGCTATTGAAGTAATAGAAAGATAATTTAAGTTCAATAATACTGGCAAATTGAACTATATTTTCTCATTTTTTATTTTATGATTGATTTTGTGAAAGTGTTTCTGGTTGCTTGCTTAGCAACTCTCTTTTCGAAGTTGTAATTGGGATGAATTTTCATTATTTCTTATTACAAGCGAAAAGTTCCAAATCATTTAAAACAGTGAAATTCTACCATCTTCATTTGTGAATTTCATGACTACTGCCTAAGCAGATAATCTTTAACGTGGGATAACACAATTTTTACTATAATAGTGAGAGCTCACCTTGTAAACACTCCCGTAACGATTACTTGAACTTTTATTTTCAGATTATCTCGTTTGATTTTCTTTAGCAGTTTAAAAACATATTTAACATTTTCTCTTCGTATTTTCACAATGTGTTTCAGTTGGTTTCGTGATTTCGTGTGTGAACTATTTCTTCAACACGCATTTGTCAGAAAGATTACGTAATAATTAATGTTCCGATAGTCAACTGACTAATGAACAGCGTTTTGTCCACTTAGACTGGCAGCCGAATGTAGAATTAACTTCTACGTTCTGCTGTGGACTATTCGAAATATCGTGGTATTTTCAGCTGACTGTTTTGTGTGTGATTTGCAACACTTTCTAATGATAATTCTAAAATTACACACGCAAGAAGAACGTGAGTAAGTTGTTTGCAAAAGTAAATTATTGTACGGTTTCCCTATATGTTTATGCTCACACGATCACGGTCATTTGTATACCGAATTAAAGAAGAGGGAAGGTTGCAATTTGACAATATCATATTTAAACAGTCTTTGAAGGAAACTGTACAGTCTTGCACTTCTAAGGAATTGACTGACTATAAATACAAATAAATGCGTACCTTATCTAATAGTAATGTTAGTGTGTTATTTTCTCTTCTCTTTCACCTCGCCCCAGTTCCCAGCTTTGCATGAACATTGCTCTACAAATAAGCTACAAGAAGTAGGCGACAAGCACAGTTCTTGTTAAATTTGGCTGTGGGAATTGCGATAGCATCGGGTTGTCCGTCCGCTAAAGAACGAACGATGTGAAAACTCTCACACTGCTGTTTCTCGGATGTGTGCGCTGCATTGTCTACAACAAAACTTTATACGAGGCACCAACGGTCCAAATGCTTCGTGCTAAGTATTTTCCTAATTTTTAGAGTCCTTGTTACACGAGACACAATGCTTAGCGCTTGACACTCTGAAGTAAAGCACTTGCGAAGTCATATGTTCGTGCGGGGGCAGGGTTCACTGTTACAGGGAGATACATTTCCGAACTTCTGCATCTGAATATCGGCACGAAACTAAGTTACGAACATTATTATTATTATTATTATTATTACTACTATTATTATTGTTATTGTTATTACTGCTGTCTTGCACGTTAAATAAGACACAAAATTTAGATAGTCCGTTAGAATAACACTAGCTAAAGTTATATAGACCATTACAATGACCCTTATTGTATGATAAAACTATTTTAAATATGCGTCGTAGGCTGTCATATTCGTTAGACAAAATGACCCTTATTTATCATGTATTACATTACTGATTAATTACTTTGCATTTTCAAATGCAGCTGCATCGATGATATGTGGGTCATATTCATAAACTATTTAATATTATAAAAGAAAACACTTCCTTAGTTCTGCAATGTGTTAGGAAGTGTTTTGCTTTATAATATGACTAGCTTGGGTACCCGGCTTCACTCACGGAGTTGATATGAGACTGCGTGATAGTTGGAATAAACGGATGAACTTTAAAGTACAAGAAATAAAAAAATTGAAATAATTTTCTATTTACAACACTTGTTTATAATCAAAATTTTTAATTTTGTTATCCGACGTGTATATGTATAACTTTTTCGAATTTCCTGCTCGAGAGCAAGCTACTTATATTTGACCGAGACACAAGCAGGAATCTGAGGTTGACGCCGCAGTATTTTAAAGTTTGTCCTTGCGCTTTGTTAACTGTAAAACTGTGGCTAATTTGATTCGAAATCGCACTCTTTTAAATTGGAATGACAGTTCAGTAGAGCTCAGTGATATCTTGGGGATAAATAGTGTGTATCTTTTGTACCTTCCAGTCGTAAGTTCGGCTTCAACAATGTTATTCGATAACTGTTTGACGATTATTATTGCTCCATTATATAGTTTTGGTGAGTTAAGATTTCTGAGAAGTAGGGCCGGACATCCGATTTTAAGTCTAAGGCAGTGTAATGGCATTCCTGGTACTTCCAAAGAGTTTAGAAATTCTGTAGGGAATTTCACACTTTCTTCAACGTTTACCATCGTGTACATCGATTTGTATATTCTCTCTTCACCGGGAATTTTCTTTTGAATATTAAAGCTGATATCGTCGACAATATTATTTTTAGTTGCCAAAATTGGCCTTTCAAGTAGCCAGTCCGGACTGGTTAGTTGTGAACAATCTTGCACAAATTTGGCCAATGAGTTGGGTTTCAGCAGTGGCTATGTTGGAGAAATCACCGTTAATGAGACCGGTCGTATGATCAGTAGGGTATGGGCCTTTTGACTACCTGTAAAAGTTGTTGTCCAAAGTGTGCTGTTGTTTCGTCTTTCGATTTTTTGTTAGTCGCAGTATTTCCTTATGTAGCCAGAGATGTGATTTTTTCAGCATGCACTGATCTCGTCTGCTGGTGTTCACCTGGGGATAACTGGAAGTATTTGTCGAAAATCTTGTAAATGTTCTGTCCATGGCTTCGAGTGACTTTTTATATTCCATTGTGCATTCGTCCCAGAAGTTCATTTTAGCTTGCTTTAGAGGTTCGCCCGACCGTATGCTCTTGAGATTTTACATACCGGGAATTGTTCTTCGGCTATATTTAACAGGCGTTGTAGGGCGCTATGTGCAGTTCGTCCTCCTTCCGTAAATAATGCTGCAGTGCTGGATGGTGCCAGTGCAAGTGCAATGTGTTGTTTAGCACGTATTTTCGCCAGCAATAGAGTCATGAGAAATGTTTTCCCGATGCCGCCTGATGCGTCCAAGTAAATAGTTCCGACAGTGTTCTTGTCGATCTGGCCCGTGATAACGTTGTATATTTCCTTTTGACAGTCATTTAGGATTAGTTTGTTGTGAGCAATGTACCAAACGAGTTCGTTGACGTTGTGGCCTTTTTCCTTTGTAATTTTGAAATTTAGCATACTGGTAGCATCTTTTCGTGATTCTTGCACCCAAGTTGTGCTAAGGTCTAGTTGTTTATTGCTAAACTTGTATCTTACAGGCGAATGAGTGTTTCGTTGAAGATGTCGTTGAATTCGATGGTCAGTTCAGGAGCTTGTCGGAATTGGTACAGTATTCCATCACTCATACTCTCTTTGAAGGAGTCCCATAGCTGTTTTGAATTCGATGGGTTACATTTTGTTAGAATTACGGCATTTAAGTATCTCATTTGTCCAATTGAGGCTGTCAGTGAGTGGTACTTCTGGCAGTGTTAATTCCCAGTGGTTGTCGTTTTCCAGTAGTCTTAAGCGTTGGCAAGCTTCTCTGTGTGTCTGTCACAGTCTTGAGATCTGTGAAACTTGTTGGTCCCGTGTTTCGTTTAGCGACATCCGGTGATAGAAACATTCGGCCTTGTTCGTTTGTGCGGTGTATACTCGGCCTAGTGCACCAGTTCTCATTATTCCTGAATTATCTTCTAGTGGAATTCCTTGTTTTCGTCCTTGAAAGATTTTTCATGTTGTGTTCCACGTGTAATAGGTAGGGACGTCAACATTTAGTAACGTTTTCGCATAGGATCCGTTACGCACAGTTGGTAAAAAGCTGTTAACGTTGTGTTCTGAGGAGGATCGCTTGCAATTTTCTGGCGGTGTCCTTTGTTAAGTAAACTCTCTGTCCATTCAGGGAATGTACTGATGGATGTTGCACAGTCGGTTCGTATTCGCGTATGGGAAAACCGAAAATCCGAAACGCTACTTCGTTACTGTTGATGTATCTTCCCATTTGTTTTGTTGTTCACTGTCTTTGGCTATTTGAAATAGTGCTGTGTCACAGCCTTCGTTCACATACTTACAGGCGTATTTAATGGATTTCACTGAATTGCGGTATTCTATGTTTATGTGTGCTTGGAATATTTTCGAAAGATGTGTGTTATATAGTTATATTGCTTATCTATTCCAGTTCGTCGCTGCCTCTTATTCATACTATTGCTGTGAAGCCACCGTTTTTGTATTTGGGATAGCCATCCACTCCGATTTGTATGTAGTCGAAGTATGGTTTTGGGTATTTTTTTGTATATTTTCCACCACTCGTACATGGCGAACTGAGGGTTAATGGCCGCTGTGTCGTGCAGTTCCGGATTTTCTTCTGGACTGGCAAATTCAGCTTGGATGATGTTGCCGATACCCGTGGGATGCATTATGTGGTGTAGCTATATGAGATTGTGTGAGTGAAGTAGACCTCGTTTTTGCCATTCGATTGTGTGCATCGAGCTTCTAACAGTTCCAAAGATGTGATATTTTGTGATGACTTCAATAAATCTCATTTGTTTTTGTCGGAAAACTCAGACTATTTCGTCGTGTCGATGCATGAGGGTTTGTCCGTATCTTAGTGTTATCTGATTTCTGGCCACGACAAGTTGCATATGAGTATTATGAAGAAGTCGGGTTTTCATATTTTCTTATATAGTTCATGGCTTTTTGAGTGTATTCGTGCATATGTCTCGGACTTCCTTCGTATGATGAGGGTAAGATTAAAGCGGTCCAATGTCGTTAGTGTTTCCGTCAGTTATGATTGCATCTCTAAGATGCATGTATCTTCCGTGAGTAGTTTATTATGATTCAGTCTTATGTAAAGCATCCGTTCCGCTTGTATTTTTGCATACATATCTAAAAGCAAACCCTGCTTCCTCCCCCCCCCCCCTCCGTGAACCTTGGACCTTCCGGTGGTGGTGAGGCTTGCATGCCTCAGCAATACAGATGGCCGTACCGTAGGTGCAACCACAACGGAGGTGTATCTTTTGAGAAGCTAGACAAACGTGTGGTTCCTGAATAGGGCCAGCAGCTTTCTCAGCAGTTTCAGGGGCAACTGTCTGGATGATTAACTGATCTGGCCTTGTAACATTAACCAAAAAGGCATTGCTGTACTGGTACTGCGAACGGTTGAAAGCAAGGGGAAACTACAGCCGTAATTTTTCCTGAGGGCGAGTAGCTTTACTATGTGGTTAAATGGCGACAGCGTCCTCTTGGGTAAGAAATTCCGGAGGTAAAATAGTACCCCATTCGGATCTCTGGGCGGAGTCTACTAAGGGGAACGTCGTTAACAGGAGAAAGAAAACTCGCATTCTACGAATCGGAGTGTGGAATGTCAGATCCCTTAATCGGGCAGGCACGATAGAAAATTGTGAAAAGGGAAATGGATAATTTAAAGTTAGATATAGTGGGAATTAGTCAAGTTCGGTGGCAAGAGGGACAACACTTCTTGTCAGGTGAATATAGGGTTAGACAAGACTTCTTGTCAGGTGAATACAGGGTTATAAATACCAAATCAAACAAGTGTAATGCCGAAGTAGGTTTCATAATGAATAAAAAAACAGGAGCGCGGATAAGTTCCTACGAACAGAATAGTTAACGCTTCATTGTAGCCAAGGTAGACACGAAACCACAGTAGTACATGTTTATATGCCAATTAGCTCCGCTGATGACAGAGGGACAGAAGAAATGCATGATGCGGTATAAGAAATTATTCAGATACTGAAGGGAGATGAAAGTTTAATAGTCATGGGGCACTGGAATTCGATAGTAGGAAAAGGAAGAGAAGGAAGAGTAGTAGGTGAATATGGTCCGGTGGTAAGGTATGAAAGACGAATCCGCCTGACAGAATATTGCACAGAGCATAACTTAATCATAGCTAACTCTTGATTTAAGAATCAAGAAAGAAGGCTGTATACGTGGAAGAGGCCTGGAGACACTTGATGGTTGCAGATAGAATATATAATTTTTCGACAGAGATTTAGGAACCAGGTTTTAAATTGTAAGACACTTCCAAGGACAGATGTGTAATCTGAGCACAACTTAATGATTATGGACTGTAGATTAAAACTGAAGAAACTGAAAGAATTTAAGGAGATGGGACCTGGATAATTTGCTGGTTATGAACTGTAGATTAAAACTGAAGAAACTGCAAATAGGTAGGAATTTAAGGAGATGGGACTTGGATAAACTGAAAGAACCAGAGTTTGTAGAGGGTTTCAGGGGGAGCATTAGGGACCGATTGACAAGAATAGGGAAAAGGAATACATTAGAAGAAGAATGGTAGCTTTGAGAGATGAAATGGTGAAGGCAAAGGAACTAGAACGTAAAACGACTAGGGATCGTAGAAATCCTTGGGTAACAGAAGAGATATTGAATTTAACTTATGAAAGGAGAAAATCTAAAAATGCAGTAAATAAAACAGGTGAAAAGGAATACGTCTCAAAAATGAGATCGACAGGAAATGCAAAATGGTTAAGCCAGGATGGCTGGAGAAGAAATGTAAGGATGAAGAGGCATATATCGCTAGGGGTAAGATAAATACTGCCTACAGGAAAAATAAAGAGACCTCAGGAGAAAAGAGAACCACCTGTACGAATATCAAGAGTTCAGATGGGAAACCAGTCCTAAGCAAAGAAGGAAAAGCACAAAGGTGTAAGCAGTATGTAGAGGATCTATACAAGGGAGATGTACTCCTGGGCAATAATAAGGAAATGGAAGACGACGTACATGAAGATTAAATGGGAGATATGATGCTGCGTGAAGAATCTGACAGAGTACTTAAAGACCTAAGTCAAAAAAAGGACCCGGGAGTAGACAGAATTCCATTAGAACTACTGATAGTCCTGAGAGAGCCAGCCATGATAAAACTCTTACCATCCGATGAGCAAGATGTATGAGACAGGCGAAATAACCTGGGACTTCTAGAAGAATACCACTATCCGCACCACCCAATGTTCGTGGCGCAGTGCATATTTGGAGCAGCCGTCCATCTGGATGACGGCGAATCTAGGAACGACCATCAACCTAGCACAACAAAAAATGTTACGCATGCGACCAGGTGGCACAACATTGCTCCAATGACCAATCTCGATGATCCCGTGACCCCTGCAATCGTAACTGACAACGTCGTCGGGGTTACCGTGGTAAAACGTTGAGGTGGGCTGCTACGGAGACTCACGTTCAACAATTTGTGCTAGATAGTGTTATCCGTAGAACTTGTGCCACACCGAATGTCGGTCAGATTCTCAGTTTCTAAGATGATAGTTCCAAAGCACCATGGCATATGAACCTGCCGTTTGTCAATGAATCTTATCGCAGATGATTTTCCCAATTGTAGCGTGTAAAGTCGCTAAAATGAGTCCCCTTTCGTATCTGCTCTGCTTATGTGCTGAGGTGACAAAAGGCATGAAGCGATGTGCACGTATTTATATGACAGGAATATCGCGTACACAAGGTATAAAAGGCCAATGCATTGGTAGATCTGTCGTTTGAAAGCAGGTGATTCATGTGAAGAGGTTTCTAGACATGCTATAGCCGCACGATGTGAATTAACACAAAAAATGGTTCAAATGGCTTTGAGTACTATGGGACTTAACATCTGAGGTCATCAATCCCCTAGAACTTAGAACTACTTAAGCCTAGCTAATCTAAGGATAGCACACACATCCATGCCCGAGGCAAGATTCGAACCTGCGACTGTAGCGGTCGCGCGGTTCCAGACTGTAGCGCCTAGAACCGCTCGGCCACGCCGGCCGGCGAATTAACACACTTTGAACGCGGAATGGTAGTTGGACCTAGACGCATTGGACATTTCATTTCGGAAATCGTTATGGAATTCAGTATTCCGAGATCCAAAGAGTGAAGAGTGTGCCGAGAATAGTAAATTTCAGGCATTACCTCTCACCTTGGACAATGCAACCGAGAGCAGTGGAGCTTGCGTAGAGGTGTCGGTGCTAAAAGAAAAGCGCCACTGCTTGAAAGAAACCCAGAAATAAATGTTGAGCGTACGACGAAGTATCCGTTGGTGTTAACAGGCTATGGCAGCAGACGACCGACGCGAGCTAACAGCATGACATCACCTGCAGCATCTTCCCTGAACTCGTGACCATATCTGTTGTACCCTAGATGACTGGAAAACTGAGGCCTGGTCAGATGAGTCCCCATTTAAGTTGGTAAGAGCTGATGGTATGGTTCAGGTGTGGCCAAGACCCCACTAAGCCATGGACCCAGATTGTCAACAAGACACTGTCCAAACCGATGGTCGCTCCATAATGGCATGGGTTGTTTTTACATGGAAAGGACTGGGTCCCCTGATCCAACTGAACAGATCGTTGACTGGAAATGATTATGTTCGGCTACTTGGAGACCACTTGCAGCCGTTCATGGACTTCATGTTCCCAAACAACGATGGAATTTTTATGGATGACAGTGCAACATGTCACTGGACCACAATTGTTCGCTACTGGTCTGAAGAACATTCTGAACAATCCGAGCAAATGAATTGCCCGCCCAGATGTCCCGATATGAATCGTATCGAAAGTTTATGGCACATAATCAAGAGGTCAGCTCGTGCACAAAATCCTGCACCGGCAACATTTTCAGAATTATGGACGGCTATAGAGGCAGCATGGGTCAGTATTTCTCCAGGATACTTCCAATGACTTGTTGAGTCCATGACATGTCGAATTGCTACACTAAGCCGAGCAAAAGGAGGTTCGAAACGATATTAGGTGTTATCCCACGACGTTTGTCACCTCATTGTGTACTTTCGCATCCACGTCACGTGGCCGCAACGCCACCAGATGTCATCCAATCTCGCGATGGGCAGTGGCCATAATATTTAGGATCGTGTAGTATCGCTTTAATTAGAAAACGCTATAATATGTATAAAAAAAGGCGGGCGATGTTGGCCGAAACCAGCAATGACTGTCTCTAGAATATCATTGTCTGAGCTAAAGAGAAGTTCACAGCAATCCTAGATTTTGTAGCTATACCTTCTTCATTAGGAAGATAGACTGGTTGCGGACATTTGCAAAGGAGGAACGCTCAGGCCTCAGTTTGAGATGGCCCACCTGTTTTAAGGGTAAGTTGGTAATTCTAAGTTAAGAAGTTTAATAATTTCTCATATTGTTTCATAGATAAATAAAAATTAGCATTTGGAATTCTCACTATTACGGTTAACTTTCTTTAAATTACTAGTCAAGTAGCACAAGTTCCAAAATGCTCATTACTTCAAAATCTAGGTACAATCCACGTAACATGTAACAACCACCTGTAGATAAATGGCTGCTCTCATCTCTTCTAATTCAAGAAACTCTTCAGCTCTAGGCACTTATGTTGCTCTTGCATGTTTTCTAATGATAGATACCCACCTTCGGACCAAGAATATCCTTGATTCATTCAGCACCCATTCACAAGGTTGCTTGTCCAGCCTACAGTACCTCAGTTCATTACAACCATAATTACGACTTCCACTCAGATATGTTCTCTCATCCGTTTGTTTGTTTCTATGTTTCTCCCAGTGGCCACGTATTCGACCTTTTCTTCAAGAGGAAAGTTAGTGTCTCACAGTTATAGGTCATTACTTTCCTTTCCAGACATATTTGCAACTTAGTTTCCGAAAACTACCGAGCCCATTTTTACTGTTCCATTTTATGGTTTTGTGTCCTTCAAGTCTTCTTCGGCTGTCCTAAATACAAGTACTTGCTGAGTTATACATTATTTCATTGTTATTATCATTTATTTTCACAACTACTGTCATACCGGCATTCTTAATAAATGTTGCTGAAGTATGTCTGCAAAAGAAGCAAACAGTTCTCCATGCTGTTCCATCCTGTGCAAGCTACTTTATCTCCTGATATATTCTTCAACCTACATCCTTCTCAATATGTTTACTACATTCATCTCTTGTCTCCCTCTACGATTTTTACCGCTCAGTAATAAATTGGTCCCTTGACTTCTCAGACTGTGTCCTGTCAATCGATCTCTTCGTGCCACAAATTTCTTGTCTCGCCAATTATGTTGAGTATCTCGATATTAGTTATGTGATCTACATCTACATCTACATGACTACTCTGCAATTCACATTTAAGTGCTTGGCAGAGGGTTCATCGAACCACAATCATACTATCTCTCTACTATTCCACTCCCGAACAGCGAGCGGGAAAAACGAACACCTAAACCTTTCTGTTCGAGCTCTGATTTCTCTTATTTTATTTTGATGATCATTCCTACCTATGTAGGTTGGGCTCAACAAAATATTTTCGCATTCGGAAGAGAAAGTTGGTGACAAATTTCGTAAGAAGGTCCCGCCGCGACGAAAAACGTCTATGCTGTAATGACTTCCATCCCAACTCGTGTATCATATCTGCCACACTCTCTCCCCTATAACGCGATAATACAAAACGAGCTGCCCTTTTTTGCACCCTTTCGATGTCCTCCGTCAATTCCACCTGGTAAGGATCCCACACCCCGCAGCAATATTCTAACAGAGGACGAACGAGTGTAGTGTAAGCTGTCTCTTTAGTGGACTTGTTGCATCTGCTAAGTGTCCTGCCAATGAAACACAACCTTTGGCTCGCCTTCCCGACAATATTATCTATGTGGTCCTTCCAACTGAAGTTGTTCGTAATTTTAACACCCCGGTACTTAGTTGAATTGACAGCCTTGAGAATTGTACTATTTATCGAGTAATCGAATTCCAACGGATTTCTTTTGGAACTCATGTGGATCATCTCACACTTTTCATTATTTAGCGTCAACTGCCACCTGACACACCATACAGCAATCTTTTCTAAATCGCTTTGCAGCTGATACTGGTCTTCGGATGACCTTACTAGACGGTAAATTACAGCATCATCTGCGAACAGTCTAAGAGAACTGCTCAGATTGTCACCCAGGTCATTTATATAGATCAGGAACAGTAGAGGTCCCAGGACGCTTCCCTGGGGAACACCTGATATCACTTCAGTTTTACTCGATGATTTGCCGTCTATTACTACGAACTGCGACCTTCCTGACAGGAAATCACGAATCCAGTCGCACAACTGAGACGATACCCCATAGCTCCGCAGCTTGATTAGAAGTCGCTTGTGAGGAACGGTGTCAAAAGCTTTCCGGAAATCTAGAAATACGGAATCAACTTGAGATCGCCTGTCGATAGCGGCCATTACTTCGTGCGAATAAAGAGCTAGCTGCGTTGCACAAGAGCGATGTTTTCTGAAGCCATGCTGATTACGTGTCAATAGATCGTTCCCTTCGAGGTGGTTCATAATGTTTGAATACAGTATATGCTCCAAAACCCTACTGCAAACCGACGTCTGTAGTTAAATGGATTACTCCTACTACCCTTCTTGAACACTGGTGCGACCTGCGCAATTTTCCAATCTGTAGGTACAGATCTATCGGTGAGCGAGCGGTTGTATATGAGTGCTAAGTAGGGAGCTATAGTATCAGCTTAATCTGAAAGGAACCTAATCGGTATACAATCTGGACCTGAAGACTTGCCCGTATTAAGCGATTTGAGTTGCTTCGCAACCCCTAAGGTATCTACTTCTAAGAAACTCATGCTAGCAGATGTTCGTGTTTCAAATTCTGGAATATTCCATTCGTCTTCCCTGGTGAAGGAATTTCGGAAAACTGCGTTCAATAACTCCGCTTTAGCGGCACAGTCGTCGATAAGAGTACCATCGGCACTGCGCAGCGAAGGTATTGACTGCGTCTTGCCGCTTGTGTACTTTACATACGACCAGAATTTCTTCGGATTTTCTACCAAATTTCGAGACAATGTTTCGTTGTGGAACCTATTAAAGGCATCTCGCATCGAAGTACGTGCCAAATTTCGCGCGTCTGTAAATTTTAGCCCATCTTCGGGATTTCGCGTTCTTCTGAACTTCGCATGCTTTTTCCGTTGCCTCTGCAACAGCGTTCGGACCTTTTTTGTGTACCACGGGGGATCCGTTCCATCTCTTATCAATTTATGAGGTATGAATCTCTCAATTGCTGTTGCTACTATATCTTTGAATTTGAGCCACATCTCGTCTACATTCGCATAGTCAGTTCGGAAGGAATGGAAATTGTCTTTTAGGAAGGCTTCTAGTGGCACTTTATCCGCTACACATCTAGTCTTCAGCGTTCTTCCATAGCACCATATTTCACATTCTTCTGTTCTCTTCTTGTGTAAACTGCTTATCTTCCATGTTGCAAGTCCATATATGGTGACACTCCATACAAATACCTTCATAAAAGACTTCCTAACGCTTAAATCTACACTCGATGTTAACAGGTTTCTCATCTTCGGAAAGGATTTTCTTGCCATTGCCAGTCTACATTTTCTGTCCTCTCTCCTTCAACTATCATCGGTTATTTTGCTACTCAAATAGCAAAACTCGTTTCCTACTGCTAGTGTTTCGCTTCCTAATCAAGTTCCGTTAGTTCAAATGGTTCAAATAACTCTAAGCACTATGGGACTTAATATCTGAGGTCATCAGTCCCCTAGACTTAGAACTACTTAAACCTAACTAACCTAAGGACATCACACACAACCATGCCCGAGGCAGGATTCGAACCTGCGACCGTAGAGGTCGCGCGGTTCCAGACTGTAGCGCCTAGAACCGCTCGGCCACTCCGGCCGGCTCCGTTAGTATCACTCGATTTAATTCGACTACATTCCATAATCCTTGTTTTACTTTTGTTGATGTTCATCTTATCTCCTCCTTTCAAGGCACTTTCCATTCCGTTCAACTGCTCTACCAAGTCCCTTCCTGTCTCTGACAGTATTACAGTGTCAATGGGAAACCTCGAAGTTTTTATTTCTTCTGCCTCAACTCTAATTCCTACTTCAAATTTTTCTATCGTTTCCTTTACTGCTTACAATATTGTCCGTAAAATGCATGTGCTTCAAGTATGATCCATCGTCTCCTATCCCCTCTTCGTCTTCCCGCTTAAGGGTCTGAACTTTTTCATGTCTGCTTGAATGGTTTTGGTGACATGGAACTCCGTTGCCTGACTCTATTTTCAATTTAGAATCTCCCATTATCCTGATGAGGTTTGATGGCAGTTGTAGCATTGATGTAAATATCTTTCAGTGAGCTGACATAAAATAATCAGTGCGTTGTTTCTCGAATGCAGGTGAAACGTGATCTAAAGCTTTTACAAGAATTCATGAATCGAAGGCAAAGTAGTAACTAGCGTTCATTTCTCAGTTCTATAGTTTTGCACCCAAGTTGCAAATGGAGCATTGCACCAAGTACACTTTTAAATTAAGCTTGTAATTGTATTTGCTTAAATCAGTTTATCGTTCTCTGTATTTAATGATAATATTAGTGAAAATCTTCATTACAGAGTCGTTTTGATAGACTTATAGCTTTTTGCATTTTCATGAAGTAGAATAACTACAGTATTTTCCACTTTTGGGAATTGTGTTTCTCCAAAGATATTTCGTAAAAACTTTTGCAAGTTCTTTTCAGATTACTTTGCCTCCAGTGTTAACTTTTCCGCTGAACGCAACTCCTATATTTGCACAACTTTATAGGCTTCGTCTAGCTTTATTTAAAAAATGTTTGTTATTTGTATCTTGTACTGGGCATAAATTTAAAGGGTCTTTACAGTTTTTTCTATAATCTTTCTGTTGTTAGTTACTCTACCGTCTGCCATCATTTATGAAGAACTATGGAATATGCGCAATATATATTCTTCATACGTTTTTCAGTTGTTTCTCTCGTTGCAGTTTCGTTCTATCAATTAGCATCCACTAGAAGACTTTTACAAATAATTTTATTTGTTTCAGAACATTATATTATAATTTTATTATCAATTGTTGGAAACTTTCGCCTTCCCTGTAACAACTGTTTCATCCTGTTTGAGACGTTTCTTGTTTCTGCGACATCTTTTGCTATTCTTTGTGCACCTTTGATAAATAATTGCCTGTTTCATCTACAACCTTCATTTCCAAAGTTGATAGATTTGTTACTTTATTTACTCTGGAATATGTTGCTACTTGGTATATCATGAGAATTTATTTCGCTTGCTGAGATCTGAAATATGTTTGCTACTAGGTATATCACGAGAATTTATTTGGCTTGATGAGTATGTTTCTTTCAATTCCTGTGTCTCTTTTTATTCTGCATCTAACAAGCTGTAAGTAGGCTGTTTAGGTTTTTATGCTGGTAACGCCACGTAGCGCTCTGTATGAAAATCACAGACTGTGCTGTGTGCAGTCTGTGGCTGGTTGGACTCGTTGTTGGAATATTCGCTTGTGTACTGTTGGGCTGATGGATGGGAACAGCACGTAACGTTGTGCAGTTGGAGGTGAGCCGCCAGCAGTGGTGGATGTGGAGAGAGAGATGCCAGAGTTTTGAAAACGGACGCTCTGGACGTGTGTCCGCCATAAAAAGTAAACTTGTAAAGATGGATGTCATGAATTGATAAATATATATATATATATATATATATGATGACTTTTGAAGACTATTAAGGTAGATACATTGTTTGTTCTCTATCAAAATCTTTCATTTGCTAAGTATGCCTATCAGTAGTTAGTACCTTCAGTAGCTAGAATATTTTATTTAGCTGGCAGTATTGGCGCTCTCTGAATTTCAGTAGTTCGAGTAACGAAGATTTTTGTGAGGTAAGTGAGTCATGAAAGGTAAAGGTCATTGTTAGCCAGGGCCATTCTTTTGTAGGGATTATTGAAAGTCAGACTGCGTTGCCCTAAAATATTGTGTATCAGTTTAGTGATGATCAGAATAAGTAAAGAGAAAACTGAGTACATTGAGTTTTGCTCAGCTGTTTGTAAATCAAATAACGTAAGAGGTTTACCAGGACAGTAATTCATAATTTTTCTAAGGGGACGTTCCAAAGCCTATCAGCTGAAATTATAAACTGGTTTAGGTCTCATCCTGTACAGTTTCTTTAATGTTTGATAAAACAGTTAATTTACTTTTCACTCAATTTAGACCTTGCTAAGTCCATTTTCTATTTATTTTCTTGTGTAGTAATCTCTAGAGAGAAATGTTGTTGTTCTTAGCAAATTCTTCAACGCTTGACTTCCATTTCTGATATCGTATCCGAAATATCACGCTGAAGGATCTTTCCTTACATTTTGTGACCTATACCTTGCACAGTGACCGTGAACAACAGCCTGCTGTTCCAGACCTTTTAGTATATCTGCCCACCTTTCTCTAGTTCCACTGTCGTGGCAGCTTATCGAGGGGTGAAAGGAACAATGGAGACGCGCACGTCCGGCCTGGCACCAGTTGATGGGAAACCACTCGACCAGAAAACGGAAGGCTCAGCATGTAAGTGGCCGGCAGCCGCGTACTGTGTCAGTGGGTCGCCGTCAGCGCCCTGTGTGACGTCACCGGCAGCACCCAGCACCGCCGCCTTTCGCCGCCGTCTGCAGGATCACGTCACCGCTGCGGAAACACTGTTGCGTCTCTGAACCTACGCGCTTCCGCCTTCGCCGGAGGCCACGGATATTAGGCTGCTCGCAAGGCAATAGTCTTATCATCAGGTTCTCTGTCATTACCAGGTTAACTGGTTTTCAATGTGGAATTTCAAACGACATCAGTGTGTCTTCAGAGTGCAGTGTCAAACGCTTTTAGGAACTGAACTGAAAGAAAATAGAAAGCGCATGTTTCTAATTTGTGTGGGAATTCGATATAAGACCTAATCTCCACCTTTCCCATGTAATTGTCCTTATTCCTCTCCCCCTTTCTCTGTCCATCTCGTCCTCCTTCCCTTTCTCTCTGTCTATCACCTCTTCCCCCTTTCCCTTCTTCTCCTGCCCCCTCTCTCTCACACACTCTCAGCCCATCACCTCGTCCCCCCTTTTCTGTCCTTTTTCAGCTCCCTTCTCTCTCTGTTTCCTCCTGCTCATCTGTGTGTCCATCTCCTCCTTCCCGTTTTCTATGTCCATTTTCTACCACCTCTTTGTCCATCTCCTATTCCCCCTCTCTCTGACCTTCAGCCTTGTTTATTGCTATTGCAAACTGAGATTCTGTAGGAGTATTCCAGACACAAACCAATAAGTCATAAATACAATATTCCTGTTGCTAACAACGTTTTATTATATATAGTCTATATGTGTCCAAACACGTAAAAAATTTAAGTAAATCAGAAAGTAACAATTTGATATTTTTGGTATCAATGATTTATATATAAAGGGTGGTCCACTGATCGTGACCGGGCCAAATATCTCACGAAATAACCGTCAAACGAAAAAACTGCACACAACAAAACTTGTCTAGCGTCTAGAAGGCGCTATGGTTGGCCCACTAGATGGTGCTGCCATAGGTCAAACGGGTACCATCAGCGTATTTAAATAAGAATTTCTATTACATATTCGTGTAGTACATAAAGAAATATGAATGTTTTAGTTGGACCACTTTTTTCGCTTTGTGATAGATGGCGCTGTAATTGTCACAAACATATGGCTCACAATTTTACACAAACCGTTCTTAAGAGGTAGGTTTCTCAAATTAAAATACAGAACGTAGGTACGTTTGAACATTATATTTCGGTTGTTCCAATGTGATACATGTACCTGTGTGAACTTATCATTTCTGAGAACGCATACTATTACTGCGTGGTTACCTGTAAATACCACATTAATGCGATAAATGCTAAAAATGATGTCCGTCAGCCTGAATGCATTTGGCAATACGTGTAACGACATTCCTCTCTACAGCGAGTAGTTCGCCTTCCGTAATGCTCGCACATGCATTGACAATGCGCTGACGCATGTTGTCAGGCGTTGTCGGTGGATCACAATAGCAAATATTCTTCAACTTTCTCCACAGAAAGAAATCCGGGGACATCAGATCCGGTGAACATGCGGGCCATGGTGCTTCGACGATCAATCCACCTGTCATGAAATATGCTATTCAATACCGCTGGAACCGCACGCGAGCTATGTGCCGGACATCCATCATGTTGGAAGTACATCGCCATTCTGTCATGCAGTGAAACATCTGTAGTATCATTGGTAGCACATCACGTAGGAAATCAGCATACATTGCACCATTTATATTGCCATCGATAAAATGGGGGCCAATTATCCTTCCTCCCATATTGCCGCACCATACATTAACCTGCCAAGGTCGCTGATGTTCCACTTGTCACAGACATCGTGGATTTTCCGTTGCCCAATAGTGCATAGTATGCCGGTTTACGTTACCGCTGTTGGTGAATGACGCTGCGTAACTAAATAGAACGCGTACAAAAAATCTGTCATCGTCCTGTAATTTCTCTTGTGTCCAGTGGCAGAACTGTACATGACGTTCAAAGTCGTCGCCATGCAATTTCTGATGCATAGAAATATGGTACAGGTGCAATTGATGTAGATGTATCATTCTCAACACAGACGTTTTTGAGATTCCCGATTCTCGCGCAATTTGTCTGCTACTGATGTGCGGATTAGCCGCGACAGCAGTTAAACCACCTACTTGGGCATCATCGTTTGTTGCAGGTCGTGGTTGACGTTTCACATGTGGCTGAACACTTCTTGTTTCCTTAAGTAACGTAACTATCCGGCGAACGGTCCGGACACTTGGATGATGTCGTCCAAGATACCGAGCAGCATACATAGCACACGCCCGTTGGGCATTTTGATCACATTAGCCATACATCAACACGATATCGACCTTGTCCGCAATTGTTAAATGGTCCATTTTAACACGTGTAATGAATCAGGAAGCAAATACCGTCCGCACTGACGGAATGTTACGTGATACCACGTACTAGTACGTTTGTGACTATTACAGCGCCATCTGCCAAACAGCGAAAAAATTAAACCAACAAAAAAATTCATATTTCTTTACGTACTACAGGGATATGTAATAAAAATGGGAGTCCTATTTTTAAAACGCAGTTGATATCCGTTTGACCTATGGTAGCGCCATGTAGCGGGCCAACCATAGCGCCATCTGGTTTCCCCCTTCCAGCTAGATGAGTTTCGTTCTTTGTAATTTTTTCGTTTGATGCTTATTTCGTGAGATATTTGGACCGGTCACTATCAAGGGACCACCCTGTACAGATATATGAGACATTTATCACAACACACATATATTAAGGAATTAGGTACCTAATACATTTAGAATTTTGAACAAACCAAGACTTATATTTTATGACATTCCCCCTTTTATTACATACATACCACATGGCGCTCCTGTAGATATGAAAAACACCTTAGTATTTGACTCCAATGTTGTGTCAAAATTTCAAAGCAGTCGGTAAAGAACTTCCGGACATTTGCTATTCTGAAGAGACCAACATCTACGTCTGTACTTACGTAGAAACTGTAAATGTTCCTAATCGCAAATCTCCGAAAGTATCTGACCGAATGCTTTGAAATTTTTACAAACCGTTGCATATGGGTGTTTTTATATATCTCTTTTTTAATATATGTAATCATTAACTTTTACAAATTTGATAATAGGGTAACGTTGCAAAAGAAATCTCAGAATGGTAGACAGCAGCAATCAGTCGTCGCTTCCGTTCTGGTTTTATTAAACAGGATCCAGTTTTCGTCTAGTAACTAGCCATTATCAGTGCAGTATTTCAGAGTTGTTATGCAAGGTAACAATTAGTGAACTACACTATGTGATCAAAGGCATCCAGACACTCCCACAAACATACGTTTTTAATATTAGGTGCATTTTCCTGCCACCTACTTCCAGGTACTCCATTTCAGCGACCTCAGTAGTCATAATACAGGGTCAGGTAATTGTGTGTCACTTGTGTCATAAGTCTGTACGCGAGATTCCCACACTCCAAAATATCCCTAGGTCCACTGTTTCCGATGTGATAGTAAAGTGGAAACTTGAAGGGACACGTACAGCACAAAAGCGTATAGGCCGGCCTCGTCTGTTGACTGAATGAGACCGCCGACAGCTGAAGGGGGTCGTAATGTGTAATAAGCAGACATCTATCCAGACAATCACACAGGAATTCCAAACTGCATCAGGATCCACTGGAAGTACTATGACAGTTAGGCGGGAGGTGAGAAAACATGGATGTCATGGTCGAGCGGCTGCTCATAAGACATACATCATGCTGGTAAATGCCAAATTACGCCTCGCTTAGTGTAAGGAGCTTAAACATTGCTCGATGGAACAGTGGAAAAAGTTTTGTGGAGTGACGAGTAACGGTACACAATGTGGTGATCAGATGGCAGGGTGTGGGTATGGCGAATACCCACTGAACGTCATCTGCCAGAGTGTGTAGTGCGAACAGTAAAATTCGGAGACGGTGGTGTTATGGTGTGGTCGTGTTTTACATGGAGAAGGCTTGGACTCTTTGTTGTTTTGAGTGGCCTTATCACATCACAGGCCTACACTGATGTTTTAAGCACCTTCTTGTTTCCCACTGTTGAAGATCAATTCAAGGATGCGATTACATCTTTCAACACGATTGAGCACCTGTTCATAATGCACGTCCTGTGGCGGAGTGATTACACTCAATAACATCCCTGTAATGGGATGGCCTGCACAGAGTCCTGACCTGAATCCTATAGAACACCTATGGGATGTTTTGGAACGCCGGCTTCGTGCCAGGCCTCAGCGACCGTCATCGATACCTATTGTTAGTGCACCACTCCGTGAAGAACGTGGTGTCATTCACCTTCCAGCACCTGATTGAACGTATATCTTTAAGAGTGGAAGCTGTCATCAAGGCTAAGGGTGAGCCAACACCACATTGAATTCCAGCGTTACCGATGGAGGGCGCCACGAACTTGTAAGTCATTTTCAGCCAGATGTGCTGCTACTTTCGAACACATAGTGTATGTGAAATAATATCGTCATAACATCTGAACGGTTTGCGTTAGGACGTTCAGACTGCACGGTTGGCTGAGGTGCGTAATGGGAATTATGTATGCGCATGCATGATTTGGTTTAGCGACGAAGCCCACTTTCATTTGGATGGGTTCGTCAATAAGCAAAATTGGTGCATTTAGGGGCCTGAGAATCCATACTTCGCGATCGAGAAGTCACTTCACATTCGACGGGCGACTGAGTCGTTTGCAGTGTCAGGTCACAGAATAATCGGTGCGATATTCCTTGACTATCGAACGTTACATGAAGGTTTTAGAATATAATTCCATTACCATTCTCCAAAGTGACCCTGAATTCGAAAAGATGAGGTTCATGCAAGTCGGAGTTCGACACCATCGAAGCAGATAGTGTTTAATGTCCTGGATGAGCAGTTTGAGGATCGCACTGGGCCTCAATTGGGCGCATATTCTCCGGATCTGAACATATGCGACTCCTTTTTGTGGGGCTATATTAATGTCAATGTTTACAGTACTAACCCCGAAACCACTGCTGAGCTGAAAACAGCCATTCAGGAAATCGACAGCATCCATGTTCCGACACTTCCGCTGGTCACGCAGAATTTCGCTATTCGTCTGCGTCACATCATCGTCAATGATGGGAGGCATATCGAACATGCCATAACCTCAATCTGAATATCTGTAGTGACATTTACATGTAGAATAAAATGTGTGTACGACGTAATTTGTAACTAATTCACGATTTTTCTCATATAGTCCAATAATCGTCACCTGTACATGCCATAGTACGTCTACAGCAGTTGTTCGATCTCCTGTCACAGTTCATTAAAGCCTCTAATTGGACCTGTTTTAATAAAACCAGAACGGAAACAACGATTCATTCCCTCTCTCTATCTACCATTTTGAATGTCGCATCACAATCGTTGAGCGCATTCCACTTTCCTAATGGAAGGTAATGATTGATATATGTAAACTCCAGGAAATGGAAAAAAGAACACATTGACACCGGTGTGTCAGACCCACCATACTTGCTCCGGACACTGCAAGAGGGCTGTACAAGCAATGATCACACGCACGGCACAGCGGACACACCAGGAACCGCGGTGTTGGCCGTCGAATGGCGCTAGCTGCGCAGCATTTGTGCACCGCCGCCGTCAGTGTCAGCCAGTTTGCCGTGGCATACGGAGCTCCATCGCAGTCTTTAACACTGGTAGCATGGCGCGACAACGTGGACGTGAACCGTATGTGCAGTTGACGGACTTTGAGCGAGGGCGTATAGTGGGCATGCGGGAGGCCGGGTGGACGTACCGCCGAATTGCTCAACACGTGGGGCGTGAGGTCTCCACAGTACATCGATGTTGTCGCCAGTGGTCGGCGGAAGGTGCACGTGCCCGTCGACCTGGGACCGGACTGCAGCGACGCACGGATGCACGCCAAGACCGTAGGATCCTACGCAGTGCCGTAGGGGACCGCACCGCCACTTCCCAGCAAATTAGGGACACTGTTGCTCCTGGGGTATCGGCGAGGACCATTCGCAACCGTCTCCATGAAGCTGGGCTACGGTCCCGCACACCGTTAGGCCGTCTTCCGCTCACGCCCCGACATCGTGCAGCCCGCCCCCAGTGGTGTCGCGACAGGCGTGAATGGAGGGACGAATGGAGACGTGTCGTCTTCAGCGATGAGAGTCGCTTCTGCCTTGGTGCCAATGATGGTCGTATGCGTGTTTGGCGCCGTGCAGGTGAGCGCCACAATCAGGACTGCATACGACCGAGGCACACAGGGCCAACACCCGGTATCATGGTGTGGGGAGCGATCTCCTACACTGGCCGTACACCTCTTGTGATCGTCGAGGGGACACTGAATAGCGCACGGTACATCCAAACCGTCATCGATCCCATCGTTCTACCATTCCTAGACCGGCAAGGGAACTTGCTGTTCCCACAGGACAATGCACGTCCGCATGTATCCCGTGCCACCCAACGTGCTCTAGAAGGTGTAAGTCAACTACCCTGGCGAGCAAGATCTCCGGATCTGTCCCCCATTGAGCATGTTTGGGACTGGATGAAGCGTCTTCTCAGGCGGTCTGCACGTCCAGCACGAACGCTGGTCCAACTGAGGCGCCAGGTGGAAATGGCATAGCAAGCCGTTCCACAGGACTACATCCAGCATCTCTACGATCGTCTCCATGGGAGAATAGCAGCCTGCATTGCTGCGAAAGGTGGATATACACTGTACTAGTGCCGACATTGTGCATGCTCTGTTGCCTGTGTCTATGTGCCTGTGGTTCTGTCAGTGTGATCATGTGATGTATCTGACCCCAGGAATGTGTCAGTAAAGTTTCCCCTTCCTGGGACAATGAATTCACGGTGTTCTTATTTCAATTTCCAGGAGTGTATTAAAGAACCTAAAAACACGTCTGAATTACAGTGCAACGTTGTGTCAAATTTTCAAAGCATTCAGTCAAGAACTTCCAGAGGTAAACCATTTTGAACAAACAAACGTTAACATTTTTATTCATATGTATTTAAAAAATATTATGAAAGTAGCAACGAACATCTACTGAAAACAAGATGCCAACATCAAAGCTCAGCCTACACTCACCGACAAAAAAGAAGTGAACCACACAGATGCCATGGTCGGATATTAATGAGACTTCGTACTCGTACACCCCATCAGCAGCTATATAAATGATTAGAGCTACGGTTCTTTGTGACATGTACAATGGCCACAAGGCTGCATTAGTGTTATTCGTGTTTAGTGGTTCTACAACGTCTAGTGCGGGAGATAATGGGCGTGAACAGGTTCATGTGTTGAGCGAGCACTGTGAGGGGCATACAGATGCCACGTTCTCATGAGTGGCAGCGTTATCAGCATGACCGAGTTTGAAAAGAGTCTCCGTGTGAATCTCCATTGCGCCATCTGGTCGAGTGGTGAAATATCCAAATTTATGGGGCATTCGGATGCTGCATTACCCCAATGTTATGCAAGCATGGGAGCATCAGGGGGAGCACACTCGTCTTCAACGTTCCGGTGAACCAGGTCCGACCACCACAAGGGAGAATCGCCATGCTGTGCACCAAGCACATTGTAACCCCTGCACATGTGCGCCTGACATCCGAGAACCCCTGCCACGTTCTGTGTCATCCCGCACCATTAGCCAGCCTAGTAAATTATCGTTCCATCTATATACATGAATAGATTCAATATCTAGCCTCCAATCTGTATTGAAAAGCTGCAGTGATAATATAATGAGATGATCCTATGAAATATAAGCGCTTTGTAGTTGAAGAACAGATTTTTCCCGTTGAACAAGTGTAATTATCGTCAGAACAAGCCAAAAAGACGGTGCAGGAGATATGGAAAAGAGGACAATTAAACAGTGAAGAGACGCATATTAAGTGCGGCTTAATTTCTGTACGTACACCAGATGTGATGCAACAATGAGTAAGAAATCATAGAGCTTGCTGATTTATTAGCAGACGTGAAGGACCGCTGTACAGTTACGGTTTAGCAGACGTGAAGTGATGCTGTCGTATGTGAATGATGAGTCAGAGTTTGTATACGCTTATTTAGATGAGTATTTCGCTAGTTGATGAGAGTGTGATACAATGACTTTATGTAGCTCCATGAACTGTTGACAGAACAGAGCTGAATAATTGAGAGCAAACATGTTGAAAAGAGAATAAAAGGGATTAAGGCCCATGTTCAGGGAACGAATGTTTAAAATTTTTGGATCTACAGCTAAACACAGAGACAGACCGCGAATCATAGCACAATGTGGATTAAGGTAACATGTACGACTAAGGTAAAGAACCACCATCGTTTAAAAACGTAGAAAATCAAGTGAACTGACGTATAGTAAACTTCGTATATGTCAAGAGCCAAATTATTCTTGTGTTTCTTTGTTACAGATTTGCAATCTACACTTTTAAGAGAACCCTCAACATGAATAGCCAATGGTTTGACATGATGGATCGAAGGGAGATGCAATTTCGGAGACAAAATAATGAACTGAAATACAAGGAAATAGTAAGAAAATGTGGTAAATGTAATGTCGCCACAGTAGTCTTGGAATGAAGGATATTTTATAGCACGTGCGGGTAAATAAGAGTAGGACCCTGAGTATCGGTAGACCTCTGGTGTAACTTCTCGCTCATGAAATCGAGAAATAACTGCTTCAGAAACTAATAACTATTGTAACCTTGCTTGAGGTCCCAATGATAAAAATTTTAAAACTGGAAACTGCTAGAAATTGGGATTTAGTAAGAATGTAATTTGAAGCCGTAAAAAATCAAAAAGTAAATAGATAAAAGCTAATAATTATTCAAAGATTTACAATTGGACTTTAATGTTTGAGTAACTCCATTGAAAGTAATGGCGATATGTTGATGTAAACTCATAGTAAAAAATTATTACAAAATAATTATACAAAAAGATTGTATTTGCATTTGTTCAGTTAATGAATGTCTCGTAAACTTATTTGAGTTAACAACAATTACATGAGGGAAAGAGGTATGCTGCATACGCACTGTTTATTATTTCAAAAGGGATCTTCATGCAGCCTGTTGACGAACTTGTGTTTGTGAACATTACAATACAAGATTGCGTTTTCATGCGTAAGCAACATTCAGACCCTGATATCATACCAAATAACTCATAGTTTTTTTGTTTTTTTTCAGTGAGAGCAGATATCTGACCACATCCTTACACTAACTCTGCTCACAATCCACAATGCTGCACGCAGGAGCAAGACCCCCTGTCAATGTTGAGAGACACTGTTTCATCTTACTCGAACACCTGCATTTAAAAATATTAAGGCCACAGCTGTGATCTGATCGTAAACATGGACGAACATAGATTAACATCACGAATGCTATGAAGTTTTGAATTTCAAATTACTTGTGTGTATGTGTGTGTGTGTGTGTGTGTGTGTGTGTGTGTTTGTGTGTGTGTTTGTGCGTGAGTGAGTGAGTGACTGTCTGCGAGGGGGGGCGAAGACATTAAGGAAGAACATTACACTATGGAAGATCCTGCATCACATTTCGTTTGCCTTTTGTCAGACTAGGGACAATCCAACACGATGAAATAAAATTGAATTATATCATCAATGATAATCTTGTACATCTCGTACCAAGATTATGACATTGCATTTCTGATTTGTCATTGGCCACAAGAATGAAGTCAGTAGCACCAAAGACAATGACTACACACATAAGTCAGCCTGCTGTGAAATAAAAGCCCATTACTACTTTTGCCACATCATTGACTTCTTTTGTATGTCAACTTATGGAATCTAATGTTTAAAGGTGACAAAGGAGTACCAAACTTACCAAAAGAAAGAAGAAGTATGCGGATTTCCTGCTTTGAAACTATTTGTGGTGCAACTGATATGTCATTCGCCACAAGAATGAAGTCAGATTAGATTATATTAGATTAGATTAATACTTGTTCCATAGATTCTCACGTGACACGTGACACACTCATTGTGCCTCGAACTGACGTCAGTTTTATGTGAGTCTTTTCCAGGGACGATGCTCTTTGTATATATATATATTGTGGAGCCGAGACCTGTAGGTATTATGAATAAATATGATCAACGAACTGTGAAATTTTGTCATTTTTGTCTTATGTAATTATTATAATCTTTTGTGGAGAACCTACTAGTGGAAATGTTCAACTTCTTTAGACTATAATTTAAAACAGAACATTCTGATTGAAATCTTGTTTACTGACTTGTACTTCACACGCAGTGAGACAATTGTTTTTTATGTATAGAAATATGAATTTGATAGTTGTGCCTGAATTGATAATAATAGCGTGGGATTGTTATTCTATGTATTCTGCTTTATGTCAATCTTGCATCATGTATATGTTTGAAATCTGAATTATTTTATGCTGCTATATATGCTTTGATTTCTTTATATCTTGTACTCTCTATCTTATTATGTAGGATGTAAAATTTTAGAATTTTGTCATGTTGCTATATATCATACAATATTTTTCACGAGAGTGTGAAGGAGGTGAATATAAAAAAAATGTTTTGAGTAAGAATTAGAGTCAGTCAGTGTTTAAAAGATGGAATGGATGGATATGTTCCAAACAAAAATGTGTACTTGAGCAGATAATGTAATTTCATACTGTTTTTAAAGTCTTTTAGTGTGAATTTGTGTTAAAAGAAAATAGTTTGCAATGCCAGTTTTCAAGAAGAGTGGATGAATGAAAGCGGTTACAGTAATAGACGTGCCATGTTTAACATGGAACAAGTGAAATATACACCAGTATAACAGAAGAAGGAATGCAAGGTACCTTAGCATATTAATTACGAATTTAACAATAACATGTTATATGTGTAACCCTGGAAATATCCAAATCCTTATTAGTGTGTCAACTGAGCACATAATCCTGGTGCCAAAAGGCCTTAATCTCTTTGATGCAATTGTGCTATAACAAGTTTTTAGTACAGCTGCAGTGGCATAAATTTAAAAAGCAGCAAGAAAGGATGATGATATATGACCTTTTTTTTCAGAATTATCCTGGAACTAATTTAAAATCAGATTATAAAGACCCATTAATGAGAATAATTAATCAGCACTGAGATGTGAAACACTTATTAGTACCAGTGATTGTCAGTAGTTAATTACCTTAGTTTACACTGTTTTCAGATGTGCATGCTGTGTGTAAGCACTAAGCGTTTGGAAGCACACTGGCTGGGACTAGCTGCCAGCCCACAAACAAATAACGAGGCTCTGAAGCCGGATATAGCAACCACCCCTGGGTGATTTCTGAGAAGAGAGCGTCGGATGGGCTGCAGATCAGTGCCACTCGGTTGACCAGACTTTCCTTCTGAGTTGCTGTAACTGAACGCTGGGCACCCCATAGCCAACACAGATATTATCACCTATGATGTAAGGCCTCCAACAGCGACTCAAAGGTGGAAGAAGATGAAGTGCTATTTTTATCAAGGTCCAGGAAACGCACAATTATGAGAAAACGTAGAAAGCTGTGTTTCATTGGGACGCATCAGATGCCACAGATTACATCGAGAAAATCGATAGACAGTCCACAATATGGGATCTCTTTGTAATCATGGGACGCTGCTAAACACTAGGTCCACAAAAACAAAATTTTACACTGTATGAGAACTGCCACAGTTGGCTAACATAAAAAAGGTAGGAAGCACGTTACTAGTTAACCTTCTGAAGAATTACTCAGGGAAGAGGACTAGAAACTTTTCAGGAATCTTCTTACTGGTCAGCGCTTGGAATATCCTCGACCTAGCCAATCTTAAAAAGAGTGCAAAACGCAGAAATAGGAGTTCTCCGTTTAAGAATCAGTCGGCACAAAGTCATTCCATTTACGGCATACGATTCTGCGGCGTCTTCATCTCCAGAAGCCTTCAGCGTCAGATTCCTCGTCCACTGACCTGTGATGCCACCAGAGTTCATCTCCGTGCACATGAGCTGAGGGACCCAGTATGCTTTCGAGCTGACTCGAACTCAGCCGCAGGCGAAGGTCATTGTGTGCCACCAATGACTGATTTTGCAGCCGCTTCAGCCTTTACCTGCAGGTTGATATGGTTAGATAGCGCCGCGACAGCGAGATGATTCGTACGGACAGTAAAGCCATTTCTATAGGATTTCAATAACCTCAAGCTTCATTCTGAAGACTTGCATTCAGATTCGAATGACTAGTTTGCTCCCAACTCTTATCACAGGTGCAATGCATTCGTTTCCCAAGTACTATCCGTCTTTTATAATAACGTTGTGACAATCTCCCCAATTTCGCAACAGCAATTGTTTCATTTTTATACGTCATTATTAGGATTTAACACCAGACCCTTTAGAATTATTATTGTTTGTCAGCTGACTTATGAGTCGCTTTAACGTAATAAACCGTAATTGTGATTTTTGTTTCATTTAGTAGTCACTGGATCCCTATTTTGGAATGCGTCTAATTAGCTAATTTATGTCAAACAACATGGCCCATTAGCATACATCCAGATTACACAACTCAGCTCCTAGCAAAATCTAAAGTCATGAAAACCATAAAATGTGATAAATGTTACTGAAATATTTCAGTTACTTATAAATTACGAAAGTAGGATACAGATCTCTGAGACAATAAAACATGTTTAAAACAGAGTGAGGTTCGTCTCTTTTATTGCAAAGAGCTCGTTATGTTTTAAGTAGGTTTTATTGTTTTAACGATCTGTATTCTAATTTCGTATTTTCTTAATAACTGAGTCATATATTTTTATTGTAGTATTTCTATGCATTTCACTTCTTGAGATGTTTAACAATTCCAATCTAGTGCGTCCTTATATTCTTACTTCATATTAGTTACGGGCCTCTTTTGGGAAAAAATGGTCGCATAACAATTGTATCATAAATGACGCGCGGATCTCGTGCATAGAGTAGGTACGAAAAGATACACTTAGATATAAGTATAAAATTTTTTTGGTTTCGATATTATGTTAGTCGACAATGCATGAACATTTGTTTACAAAAACCGCCCATGAAACATATCGATGGTGGCAACTGAAACGTCGTAACTCCAACTGTCTGTGAGAACCTCGTTTTCTAGTAAGCAGAGAGAGGTTTGAAAGAGCGTGGAATTCGCAAATCTGTCAATGACTACGTTTCTACTACACAGCAACACAAGCAGTAACATTATCGTTATCACGTTACATATGTTTTAAGAAACCATTTAGGCTTCTCTTGTAGAATTTAACAAAATAGAGTTACGAGGTTTTCATTGCGTACCATCGATATGTATGTTAGCAGCACTTTACTCAGGTCACAAGTAGACCTAGCAAAAATATGCGTGTTTGTTTTATGTCTTACTATAAGCTTTAATTTCTCTATTGTAGCATCCGAAAATGGTCATTCTAGACCAAAATCGGTTATTATTGTATCATAAAAAGTGATTGTGTCAATAATAAAAAAGCGCTATAATAAGTCAAGCGCCGTGTCTTTAAATGGAATGTCATATTTTCCACTATTTAGAACAACGGGTTTAGTGTACGAATAAACGTCCTGATCCATTGGGACGAATCATCAGCGAGTCAGATATCTGACAAAACCTGTAGGCACACTATTGAGGCAATTTTCAGAGCTAGACGGTGTTACATGCTGTGGTAGGGAAGACTTTTCTTTGTCCGTTGTGCTCGTATTCTTTGCTAGGAGACAATCTTGAAATGTATAGAAAGTTTCCCGGAATTTACGAAACATGATATCTCCTTGCGCTCGGATATGTCCATTCTATCACTCTGAGGAACGAGTAAACTGATTCGATTATCTTCAGTTAATTGCGTCCTCAGTCCTGTAATATTTTAGAAAGTACATTTCCCACGTTGGAATATTACTACTTACGGACTTAATAAAGTAAGTTATCTCATGTTGCCCCATTCTAAGACTACTACAGCACAAGAGTGGCACATTCTCAAAAGAGAGTAACTGTTCCGGATTTCCTGCACACGCAGTTCTCTAGGGGTACGAATAATAGACTGAAGAGCCAAAGAAACGTTTACACTTGCCTAATATCGTGTAGGGCCCCGCGAGCACGCAGAAGTGCCGCAATACGACGTAGCATAGACTCGACTAACGTCTGAAATAGTGCTGGAGGGAACTGACACCACGAATCCAGCAGGGCTGTCCATAAGTCATGAGAGTACGACGGAGTGGAGATCTCTTCTGAACAGCACCCTGCAAGACATCCCAGATATGCTCAATAGTGTTCATCCCTGGGGAGTTTGGTGACCAGCAGAAGTGTTTACTCAGAAGAGTGTTCCTGGAGCCACTCTGTAGCAATTCTGGATGTGTGGGGTGTCCAGCTGGAATTGCACAATGAACATGAATGGATGAACGTGATCAGACAGGATGCTTACACCCGTGTCACCTGTCAGAGTCGTATCTAGATGTATCAGGGGTCCCGTATCACTCCAATTGCAAACGCCCCACACCATTGTAGAGCCTCCACTAGCTTGACACGCACAGTCCATGGGTTCATGAGGTTGTCTCCATACCCGTACAGGTCCATCCAGTCGATACAATTTGAAACGAGACTCATCCTGCCAGGTAACATGTTTCCAGTCATCAACAGTCCAAATCGGTGTTGACGAGTGCAGGCAAGGAGTAAAGTTCTGTGTCGTGCAGTCATCAAGGGAACACGAGGGGGCCTTCGGCTCCGAAAGCCCATATCGATGATGGTTTGTTGAATGGTTCGCACTCTGACACTTGTTGATGGCGCAGCATTGAAATCTGCAGCAGTTTGTGGAAGGGTTTGCACATCTGTCACGTTGAATGGTTCTCTGTGTCCCATCGTTGGTACGCTGACTATACAACACGTTCAAACTCACTTAAATCTTGATAACCTGCCATTATAGCAGCAGTAACCGATCTAACAACTGCGCCAGACACTTGTCTTACATAGGCGTTGGCGAACACAGCGCCTTATCTGCCTGCTCACATATCTCTGTAGTTGAAACCGCATGCCTATACCAGTTTCTTTGGCTCTTCAGTGTAAGTGCATGGCAGTGTGGGAACGAAATGGAGCGGCAACTGGACACAATCTCTGAAGTCTTTTAGGCAAAGTGCCTAAAATGCACACAATTTCACTATGGCATTTTAGCAGTATGCGGGTCGCCTCTACCGGAAGTAAAGAGGTGCCAACAATGTGACCAAGGCCTTAGAGGTGCCGGTGATGCTGATCGAATAGGAAGGACATCTACATGGACCACGGACGTCAATATTCCGGTAATCGGGGAAGAACATCAGGGGTGAAAGAGATTTTTCAGTGATGAAGACGTTCACACAGGAGCTCTCGAATGGCCTCGTGACTAAGTAGCTAATTTCTATAGTCGAGAAACTGAAAGTTTGCTGGAACGTTCCTACTGTTGTTTACAGTGACTTATTCAGTATCCTGAAAAACAGTGGCATCTGTTTCCATCACATTGAAAAGTAGTGCAGCATTTAATAATATTTATTTGACCTGGCATAATAATATGTAACTGACTTTTTGAAGTCTCCTCGTAAAAGTATGTATTCTCTACGATTGTTTTTTTGGCCTACTAAGTCATTCTTCTCACGTGACAGCCCACTGACGTGAGACTACAGTTGAGCGGCTATCACGCCACTGAGATGTTAGCAGTTCTGAACCCAGTGACCTATGTTGTGAACAGACCCCCCCCCCCCCCCCTCTCCCAAGACCCATAAAATCACGAGGAATGTTAAGAAACAGCAACACAACGGAAGTTAATGAAAGTCTGATGTCGAACAGAAGTGGCCCCACAATTAAGCATCAAATGCGGGGACCACAGCTCACATAGTGTTAATGAGAAAGGGATTTCATCGATTTAGAAAGGAAACCTAAAGTCACAATAAAATCTTGTTATTACTAAGCTGCATTAACTTGATTACAGTCATTAAATAGGCAAAACAAGTAATTATAATGTGGAGAAAAGATCAAATAAATCATTAATCATACACAATAATACCTTGGCACATGTGGGCGGAACTGGGAATGAAGTGTTACAATTAGCTACGCTCTGTGATCAAAAGTATCCGGGCATCGCCAAAAAAACTTTTTCATATTAGGTGCATTGTGCTGCCACCAACTGCCAGGTACTCCATACCAACGACCTCATTAGTCATTAGACATCATGAGAGCAGAATGGGGCGCTCCGCCGAACTCACGGAGTGATTGAGTATCACGTGTTATACGTCTGAACGCGAGATTTCCACACTCCTAAACATCCCTAGGTCCACTGTTTCCGGTGTGATAGTGAAGTGGAAACGTGAAGGGACACGTACAACACAAAAGCTTACAGGCCGACATCGTCCGTTGACTGACAGAGACCGTCGACAGTTGAAAAGAGGAGGGGAGGGATTTTTGTAATAGGCAGACATCTACCCAGACACATAAATTCCAAACTGCATCAGGATCCACTGCAAGTACTATGACCGTTAGGCGGGAGGTCAGAAAACTTGAATTTCATGGTCGAGCAGCTGCTCATAAGCCACCCATTAATCCGGTAAATGCCAAACGACGCCTCGCTTGGTGTAAGAAGAGTAAACATTGGACGATTGAACAGTGGAAAAAAACGTTATGTGGAGTGACACAATGTGGCGATCCGATGGCAGGGTGTGGGTATGGCGAATGCCCATGAACATCATCTGCTAGCGTGTGTAGCGCCAACAGTAAAATTCGAAGGCGATGGTGTTATATTATGGTGTGGTCGTGTTTTTTTCGAAGGTGTTTGGACCCCTTGTTACTTTGCGTGGCACTATCACAACATGGGCTTATATTGATGTTTTGATATTTTCAGCACCTTCTTGCTTCCCAGTGTTGTAGAGAAATTTGGGGATGGCGACTGCATCTTTCAACACGTTCGAGCACTTGTTCATAATGCACGGCCTGTGGCGGAATGGTTGCATGACAATAACATCCTTGTAATGGGCTGGCCTGCAAAGAGTCCTGACCTGAACCCTATAGATCACCTTTGGGCTGTATTGGAACGCCAGACCTCAGCAACCGACATCGATACCTCTCTTCAGTGCAGCACTCCGTGAAGAACGGGCCTTCCAGCACAAGACTGAAAATATGACTGCGAAAGTGGAAGCTGTCATCAAGGCTAAGGGTGGGCCACCACCATACTGAATTCCAGCATTACCGATAGAGGCCGCCACGAACTTTTAAGTCTTTTTCAGCCAGGTGTCCGGATACTTTTGATCACACAGCGTATGTCCAAATAAACCACCAAAGATAGCTGACTCGGACAACAGATTGTTGTGAGTCTTTTCGACTCACAACAATACAGACGAGAACCAGCTCCCTTGTTAGGCAATAATGCATACTGAGTAATCAGCTGACTGCCTCAAATAATTTAGAATCAAAATCCTACTCGAAACAAACGACTTCATGGTCCCATCGCCACAACGTTTGCAAACGCGGCTCATGCTCGTCATCGTTCTAAAACTCAGATTGTAGAGGCTTGCTCAGAGTGACGACAACTCAGAGTGACGACAACTCAGAGTGACGACAACTCAGAGTGACGACAACTCAGAGTGACGACAACTCAGAGTGACGACAACTCAGAGTGACGACCACTCAGAGTGACGACAACTCAGAGTGACGACAACTCAGAGTGACGACAACTCAGAGTGATGACAACTCAGAGTGACGACAACTCAGAGTGAGGACAACTCAGAGTGAGGACAACTCAGAGTGACGACAACTCAGAGTGACGACAACTCAGAGTGATGACAACTCAGAGTGACAACAACTCAGAGTGACAACAACTCAGAGTGACGACTCTGCCTCCGGTGGTGCCTCCCTTAAAAACCTCACAAAGTAACTGTTGGTCATTGATCATCAAATCAAATACTGTTGCTCGATAACAGTACTAGAGTTATCTGTTATAGGCTGGTTGTGTAACGAGCTGCTCAGAAGAGATTACAGAAGGGCTCGAAAAAGACTCATAATTTAAAGGATACACTGATGCAGATGATATAGCTGCTATATTACACAATCAACCAGAACTTCATCTGCGATGACTTCCATGAAGTCATTCTTATAAACCCAAAAGAAATACTCATGACACTACAGTCCCTATAACTGTGAAAGTCAACCAAAAGTGAGCAATTAATATGCCTTAACAGTCAAGTGTGTGCATAAATTGTTTTCGGCAAGCAGCGTGTTTGGTAATCTTTCTACATCTGCACTGTCAGCAGAAATAATTTATATTATCCTTGGGGTTAACATTTTAGAGATAAGATGTGAAACAATATTATGTTAAAAGTTCATTCTTCATTAGAAGAAGCATTTCGTAATCAGTAAAACGGGATGTCAAGTGAAATTATAAGGTTCCAAAGACATTTTCAAATGGTTCAAATGACTCTGACCACTATGGGACTTAACATCTGAGGTCATCAGTCCCCTAGAACTTAGAACTACTTAAACCTTACTAACCTAAGAACATCGCACACATCCATGCCCGAGGCAGGATTCGAACTTGCGACCGTAGCAGTCGCACGGTTCCAGACTGAAGCGCCTGGAACGGCTCGGCCACCGCGGCCGGCAGACCCTTCCAAATCTCAAACATCTATGACGTCTATGCGCAGACTGAAGCGGCAAATGCAAATTTGCACTAAGCCGGGATTCGAACCTCGGTCTCCTGCTCACTAGTTATGTGCGCTATCCATTATGCCATCCTGGCACACTGACTTTGCATACCTGCATGGACTACCCTTGCACGCCTCCCTTCCTACTCCAAATTCCCATTCATGCCTCAACCCTCTTGGCATTCTCCCTAAACTAAAACAGCATTGCAGAGGCTTTCCAACTATATTGGAATAGCGCCTCACCATCGAATGTAATGGGAGATCCTTCCTCCAACCAATGTAAAAGTACTTCAATCAAATGAAACTATATGGTTCCAGACACTTTTTCGGGTCTCAAACATCCATGACGAATGTATGCAGAGTGAAGCAACGAACAAAAATTGAACCAAGGCTGGGAGTCGAACGGCGGTCTCCTGCTCATTAGGCAGTTGGGCTAACTATTACGCCATCAAGGAACAGCGGCTTTGCACGCCTGCAAGTACTAGCCTAGCACGCCTCCATCCTCTGTTCAAATTCCCATTCACACCACAGCCCACTTAGCATTCCTCCTAAACTCAAACAGCGCAGCAGAGGTTCTCCATCTGTTTTAGAGTAGTACCTCAGCATCGAATTAAGCGGAGGATGCTGTCTGAAACCCAGCAAAGGTGCTTTAATCAGACGAAACGATAACGCTTCAGAGATATTCTCAAATCTCAAACATCTATGACGTATATATTTAGACTGAAGCAACGGAAGAAATTTTGTACCAAGTGGAGACCTGCCCTAACGACAAATTTTCATTCGTCACTTCATTCTTCATATATGCATCAAAACTGGATGTAACTAGGAACTGAATTCAAATCAATATATTTGCTTACGTGTAGTGTGTGGAAGAAAACTAGCTGTAAATATGCTTACAAATGACTCGTGTATTGACTTTATATCGCAGAAATGTTACTGTGAATTGAACTTAACGCCGTTTATATGGGAAGATATCAGAAAAATAAATCCACAGGTGACAAATGCTAGGTGACCACAAAACAAACTCTGAAGATAAGTGCCATCGACAAATATTCATACCATTACTCATTTGGTCGCTAATATCTCAAGCTATAAAAATGGTAGTCGTACTTAGCAGAGAAACTACTGGCAATATATAAATACCAATTCAGTCGCTTATAGTAAATAAAGTAATAAATCGCATTTAAGACCAGCCGTTTATACACTGATAAACCAAAATATTATGACCACTGCCCACCGCGACGTTGGATGCCGCCTGGTGGCTTTGCGGGCACGTGTCGGGGTAGCAAATGTATGTAAGCGCAACAGACACGGACGGGGGATCATCCTAGCGATGATATGGGATGCAAACGGGGTAATCCATTGAGATAAGCGACTCTGACAAATGGCAGATTACTGTCAAGCAGATCAGGGGCCGAGTATCTCGAAAACGGCGAAGCCGGTCGAATGTTCACGTGCTACAGTCGTGAGCACCTAGGGAAAGAGGTAGAAGGACAATGAAACTACCAATAAGCACTGTATGGTTGAACATCCACGACTCTTCACAGAACGTGGAGGCTTGTCTGCTCTTTAAGGCAGGACAGATGGTTATCTTCGGCATCTCTGCCATCTCTGTTTCGGAACACACAGTTCATCGTACATTGTTTAACGTGGAGCTCCGCAACAGACCATCCCTGCGTGTTCACATGTTGACCCAATGGCATCGCCAATTACAATTGCTGTGGACACGGGACCATAGGGATTCGACCGTCGATCAGGGGAAACTTGTCGACTCTTCGGGTACATCGCATTTTTGCTACACTAGGTCGATGATCGTCTCCACAAACGCCGCCATCGAGGTGAACGGCGGCTCGAAACGAGCAGCGCGCCACGGACGCAGGCAGGTGGAAGCTACGGGAAAAATTCTCCTGCGCTTGCATGGGACCTGTAGTAATAATCGCAGACACGCAGACAGCTGTGAACCACCTGCATCCCTTCAGGCCTGCTGTCTTCCCCGATGGCGATGTATAATCGTCCATGTCTCGGAGCCATAACTGTACTACAGTGGTTTTAGGAGCGTTAGAGTGAACTCACGTGGATGGCTCGGCGACAAAATTCGCCTGATGTAAATCCTGTGGAACCTATCTGAGTCGCTATCGGGCGCCATCACCGCAAATGAGCGGCCCGTTATTTACACGAATTACATAACCTGTGCGTGTACATCTAACGCCACTTACCTCCACAAACCTACCCACAAACTGATACGCCAATCAATGACGTATTTCGTTCCAAGGACGGACAAACAAGGTATACCCCTTTACACAGGATGGAAAGAAGAGGAAGCGTGAGAGGGCAACCCACAGTAGTAATGTCATTTTTCGTTTTGATTACATTTATTCAAATATCAACAAATAATACCAATCATAGTAATGATCAGAATGCCTCTTAAACAACAACCAAAGGGAAAATATGTCAAAAAGGAAAACAGAGATATACATACAATAAAGAGCAGTAGCATTTCACACTAAGAAAATTATGAAAATGAGGCCTCGGGGCGTAACCCCACTTTCAGTTTGCTCTCGATCAGGCTATGTTGTCAATTGCAGAAACTGTTACGATTTATAGTACAATCAATAATTTCATAACAGGCAAAAAGTTATTTCATAGTATCATTAACAGTTCCTTATACCAAAAATTAAGCGAATATACTACTAAAGAGGAACATTTGCCCACCCCGTCCTTTTTTTATAATTTTTTTTAAAATAAATAACAGCAAAGTGCCTCTAGAGGATACAAGGTGAAAGCAGTATATTGGCAGCTCAGGCTAAAGCCAGTTAAAAGGAACACCTTCAAATAAACTATGAATCCCAAATGGTTCAGAGAAAGCTGGTACAGTACAGTTACTTAAATCTAAAACTCTGATGAGCAAGATGATGTGAGGGAAAGGGCACAATTTTGAATAAGAGTACAGGGCGTAAAATAACACAAGAGAACTTAAGTTGTTGGTTCCAACAGACGGTCTGAATTACTGTGCTTAGGCCAGTCCCCCACGCCATGACACAAGTTAACAAACAACAAGGCGGCGCGTAACATCAACAGGTCCCCGCGCCCGTCAGGCGTAGAGGAGTCAATCACAAGCTCAGGCAAGTTAGTGCAGTTAACAAAAGGCACTAAATACGAGATGGCCACAGAAACAATTATAAACGAAGCCCTTATAAGAACATACCGAAGAGTAGCAACTTTAACTCTCGTAAGAAAGATCTCTACTCAAGAAATGAAAACATGAGAATTAGAGGCAGCCTCAAGTTTTATTCGACTGGCTAGTCATAATTATAAGCAGAGGCTCAGCGAAAAATGCAGCCGATAACTTTCGGGCCACTAAGCCGTTTGTTGGCGTATATTACAATAAGGCAAGCAGGAACGAGCTTACCTCTACAGAACTGGAAGCAAACAGATTCTCACAGCCATTAGCTGCTTACGCAACACTATAAGCAAGGAAATCTGTAATACAATTTGCACACGCGGTAGACAGACAAGGTCTAAATCTTCTCTCCCAAAAAATAAAAATCAACTGCTAAAATAACGAGCAGCAGAAAATATAATCAGTAAATTTAATTGACTTTAGACACAGGTGTTCATACGACTGTTTAAACATTTCAGTTCAATCAGAGTTTCACGTAGCCACCCATAAGAAAACTGTGACTCACTTACACCACAAATTTTTTTAAAGTATACTAAAGGACTAAACTTCAATTAACAACACTCTTGTAAAAAAGGGAGGCCACCAACACTTAAATAATACAGGGCAACCTTCATAGTAATCCCCAATTCAATAAAAGATAAATAATGTTAGTTAAATAACCGCCTTCGGCCGTTGTGGCTAGACTTAAGCGCCCAAGTCACACATGCAATAAATAGTGCAAACATCCGCCGTAGGGGGGCACTGAAAGTCACAAAGGCAAAAATAATACCAATAAATAAAAAGGGGGCTCAATCAGTAATCACTTTAAATTCAGCCCTTCAGGAAGACACGAAGACCAGGCAAAGCCAGAAGCTCTACTAGTACAGCTGCTGTGCATGAAAGGTGAAAAAAGCAAAGGCAAAGGCAACTTGAATTTTGCCATGGCAGCATTAAATATGCAGTCGCGTACAGCATTGAATCGCCTGAATCAACAAACCAACGGACGTCAAGACGAGTGAAATTCGTACAACAGGACACCTTCATCCCAAAAATTGCAGCTGGCAAGAAACGGTAAGGCCGTGACCACAACAAGGACCCGAGAAATGCAGCTGCCGCTGGCAGTCCGGACCGCTGATCGTCCTGGCCCGACGTTCCCAGCTGTGCGGTTGCCTTCGTCGTACTGTGGCTCCCTCCACGTTTCGCCGCCGCCGCTGCCCTCGCCTCCTCGGTGCCAAGGGGAATCGATACACAGTGGGAAATGTGGCGCCGTAGACACATGCGACAACAAAAGGCAAGGAAGAATCGATAAGGAGCCGTCGCCACGACTTAAGCAGTCGGTCATGATGTTTTAGGTCATCAGTGTACATTCACTAGTATCATTTAAAGGGTGAACTGCATGCAAACATTGTCTACTGATTTCTTTGTACTATATTTCACGTTAGCGTCCTATATTATCCTTTGATCATACTTCCCTTCACGAACAAACACTACGGAACTCAAATGCAGATAAATGAGTAATCGTTTGAAGTATTTCTTCGGTCACCCAAGGTTTCTTCGCAGTTTCCTTCCTTGTGCCTATGCATGTGTGTCCAAGTTCTGACTGCCCATTTTAGAAATCTCCATTCCTCTTCCGTTGTCGCAGTATCTACAGTCTGAGAGAACTACAAACAAATGCAATCATTCCTCAGTACTTCAGTACTGCACTTCTTGCCACATTGATTCTTCTGGACGATTATCTTGAACTTCAGTCTTCACTTGGTCACTACTAAATTGTGATCCGAATTTATATGTGCTCGTGGGTACGCCTTACAATCCAATACCTGATTTCGGAATCTCTTTCTGACCATTATGTAACGCTGCTCATACCGTCCCTTGTCTCCGGGGCTTTTCCAAGTATATCTTCTTCTCTTATGATTTTTGAAGAATATGTTCGCTCTTACCAGCGGAAATTTGTCTAAGAATTCAATTATTCTTTCTCCTCTGTCGTTCCTACTATCAAGCACATATTCTACAACAGCTCTTGTCTTCTTTTCTTTCGCAAATGTCCAGTCCCCAATATTTAATAGATTATCGTCTGACTTCACTTACTGAATTATACAATCAGTATCGTCGTATTCTTTCAGTGTTTTGTGAGGACAGCTTGTGCACCTTAACTATCGGTTTTGGCGTTGATTTACTGTCGACACTGGTGAGAACAACACTATCACTAAATTGTTCACATTAACTCACTCTCTGAGCTAATTTCCTATTCGTTAGGAATGCTATGCCCATTACACCATTCCTGCTGTTATCGATATTACCATACATACGTCTGACCATAAGTTCTTCTCTTGTTTCCATTTCATTTCACTGACCTCCACTACATTCAGATTGAATATTTGCGTTTTTCTTTTCAGATTTCCTAGCTGCCCTACAACATTCAAACTTCTGACATCCCACGCTGGGACACACAGAATGTTATCATTTCGTTGATTATTCATTCTTTTTCTCATGGTTGACTCACTTTTTGCAGTCCCCTCCCGAAGATCCGAATGGGGGACTAATCTGAAATATTTTTTCCAATTACAGACAATATGTCCTGTGGATACACGCAATGTGACCTTAAAGCAGAGTTTTCTATTGCCTAATTTCCTTCCGCATCCTCATGCTGTTGACCACTGTTGATTCTTCCCCCTTTTACGGACATTTTCTCACCCCAAAGACAAGGGATTGTCCATACACTGTGTCCGCTCCTCTGTCCTATTTAACAGAGCCATTAGCAGAAAGAGGTTAACTCCTCACACCGGAAATCTTCGGCCTCCATTGCTGATCATTTTATTCAAAATTTAACAAATGACTAATACCGAATCCGAGACAGAGAACCTTTTGATTACTGGTCAAGGACGCTAACCTTAGGTCACGGATCTAGAGGAGAAACGTTGTACGGAAAGAGAATTGGAAAAGTCCAGAAAATAATTGAGAACGCACAGTTTAAGTGCTACTCTGCGATAAAGAGGTTGGCATATGAGAGGAAGTAGTGTCCGACCGCATCAGACAAATTACAAGACTGATGATACAAAAACAAAAACAAAGAAAAAATGGCAGGCTGGGAAGGAGACTGAAAGCTTGAGGTAAGGAGAGGAAACGATGACAAGCATTGTAGTTGGTAGTAGGAGGGGTAAAGTAAGCACCCGAAACTGAGCCGACACCGCATATAACCCGCACCTCTCAATTTCGTGGAAGAAACAAAAAAAAAAAGATTTTGCCCGAAAATTCAGAGAAGACAAATAACCAGAGAATGTATTTATACTTTCGTACAAGACGTAGCTATTAACCGTAAACATTTGTTTTGGCATTTGATACAATACATAGGCAACGTATTTTGTCTTATATATTCTCATCATTATGAGTATCAGTATTCACTTCATCACTCTCACTCCTATCATTTTCTTCATTCTCTTCCCACAGTACGTCATCCTCATTGTGTAAGGTTACGCGTATTTAGGAGAGCTAATAGGCCGCCCAGTATTGGTAAGAGGAGAATTTACTTGTACTGCCAAGCGCTAATGGACAGCCGCAGGGCCGTCAAAGTGCCATAGCCGGTCCAGAGGCAGAGCAGCGACCATTGCCGGCGAACCCAAGTGCGGGCGCAAAGGCTTCGCCAAAAACAGGGAAAATCCCTTTGGACGACGCGTCCATCGCTTAGGAGGGCCGGATTAGCTCCCAGCAATGGCGGGCTTTGAGGCAAACTGAAAGATGGCTTCTTACAGCTGTTTCAGTGTATACAATAATTTACAATCAAGTATTAGAGCAAATCAGAATACATTAGCGATTCCAGAAAAATGAGGCGCATCCAATGACACAACAAAATTTTAATATCTTTCAAACTACAGCGAATAAACATTTTCACAATGAACCCCTGAATTAACAACTTTTAACAAATTGCTCAAATGGCTCTGAGCCCTATGGGACTTAACTTCTGAGGTCATCAGTTCCCTAGAACCTAGAACTACTTAAACCTGACTAACCTAAGGACATCACACACATCCATGCCCGAGGCAGGATTCGAACCTGCGACCGTAGCGGTCGCGCGGTTCCAGACTGTAGCGCCTAGAACCGCTCGGCCACCGCGGCCGGCAACTTTTAAACACTTCATGCGATTTCATCATATGAAATTTCTGATCATTCCATTGCACTATAACTATTCCCTCTGAAAGCTGCATATCAGTATCTATCTTATATATTGACTTATGACATCTTTTATAGCTCTTTTGTTACGCAAATGTTTTTCAGAACATTGTATTCTCCACATTCACACAGAAAATGAACACAGCATCAGTATTTCATAAGTTCTCATACTTGCGTTTTTATTTAAATAACAGTCTACTATATTGTCAGCAACTTTACTTAAATGTTTACTGCAAGTTTATTAAAAATCTGAGGTAAATTAAAGTGGTTGATCGCATGTACACACATCAAAAAAAGTTTTGCATCATCCCAGTTCCCAGAACTACTGAAGATAGACGTTGACTGGGGATATTGTATCACAGACACAGTCCCTTTCACTGTTCGGAGATATCACTAAACTCGCGCAGAGATGTAAACAACCATGCAGGAGCAGCGCCTATTAGACGGTGGGGGTCCGACAGCCGATCAGTTCCACTCATTCCACCAGGAAGGAGGTACGCAGCTCGTGTTGTCTGTAGTTCAACCTTACCTAGACGGTCAGTACCGCAGTTCGATCACGACGAAATTGTTACTTTGTGTCCGCAGCTCGTGGTCTTGCGATATGTTCTCGTTTCCCGAGCACTGGGTCCCGGGTTCGATTCCCAGCGGGGTCAGGGATTTTCTCCGCCTCGTGATGACTGGGTGTTGTTTGTTCATCATCATTTCATCATCATTGACTCGCAAGTCGCCAAAGTGGTGTCAACTAAATAGGACTTGCAATACGGCGGCCGAACTTTCCCGCATGGGGCCTCCCGGCCAACAATGCCATACCATAATTTCATAGTTACTTTGTCCCAGGAAGGGCTCTCAACAACGGAAGTGTCCAGGCTTCTCGGAGTGAACCAAAGCAACGTTGTTCGGAGATGAAAGAGAGACAGAGAGACAGGAACTGCCAATGACATGCCTCACTCAGGCCGCCCAAGAGCTACTACTGCAGAGGAGACCGCTACCTAAGGGTAAGGCCCGCAGGAACCCTGACAGCAACGCCACCATGTTGAATAATGCTTTTCGTGTTACGACTCAGGTTCATCTTTGCAACCACGAAACCATGCAGCATGGTACACATGGGCCCAACAACATGTCGAATGGACCACTCAGGATTGGCATCACGTTCTCTTCACCTATGAGAGTCGCATGTGCCTTCAACCAAACAATCGTCAGACTCATGTTTGGAAGCATATCGGTCAGGCTGAACGCCTTAGACACACTATCCAAGACGGAGGTTCCCTGCTGTTTTGAGATGGCATTGTGTGGGGCCGATGTACGCCGCTGGTGGTCATGGAAGGCGCCGTAATGGCTGTTCGATACGTGAATGCCATCCTCCGATCCATAGTGCAACCATATCGGCAGCATATTGGCGAGGCATTCTTCTTCATGGACGACAATTCGCGCCCCCATCGTACACATCTTATGAATGACTACCTTCAGGATAACGACATCAAAAATGGTTCAAATGGCTCTGAGCATTATGCGACTTACCTTCTGAGGTCATCTGTCGCCTAGAACTCAGAACTAATTAAACCTAACTAACCTAAGGACATCACACAAAGGATTCGAACCTGCGACCGTAGCGGTCGCTCGGTTCCAAACTGTAGAGCCTAGAACCGCACGGCCACTCCAGCCGGCGATAACGATATCACTCGACTATAGTGGCCAGCATGTTCTCCAGACCTGAACCCTATCGAACATGCCTGGGATATATTGGAAAGGGCTGTTTACGGGCGGCGTGACCCACCAATCACCCTGAGGGATCTACGCCGAATCGCCATTGAGGAATGGGACAATCTGGACCAACAGTGTCTTGATGAACTTGTGGATAGTATGCCACGACGAATACAGGCATTCTTCAATACAAGACGACGTGCTACTGGTTATTAGAGGTACCGCTGCGTACAGCAATCTGGACCACGAAATGAGGAGGTCTCGCTGTATGGTGATACATCATGCAATGTGACGTTTTCATGAGCTATAAAAAGGGCGGAAAAGATGTTCATGTTGATCTCTATTTCAGTTTTCTGTACAGGTCCCGGAACTCTCGGAACCGAGGTGAAGCAAAACTTCTGTTATGTGTGTATTAGCGGACACCATAATTCAAACGAGAACGAAAAGATGCTTCTCTTAGGAAGGCAAAAATAATTGTTAAAAAATATTTAGGGATAATCTATAGTCATTTGACATGAGAGTACTTGCACAAGAATATTGTCTTCTTTATTTATGAACCAACCATTTCTTGTATTTATTGTAAATGATCTTAATGTAACCAAATGTTTATAACATTTCTTTTCCTTAAATATTGTTACAAAATATTAGTTTAGTGTGGGAAACTGGTCTTGTTGAGTGAAATCGTGTCTTTGGAGCGTAATAACGGTGTATTTTTGGTGGGGATGGCCTTCAGACAGTGGAGAAGCAGTCGGGGAACACTACGGGAGTTAAGTGCAGACTGGAATTTTCGAGTGAAGAGGTCAAGAGAGCGACTCCGGACGCTGTATGTCGAGCTCTTGAAGAAGGCAGGCCTGCCTGAGATAATGTACGTGATTCAGACATATAGGTAATTGATTCTGGGCAGTGAACAGCCACTACCATACTTAGCTTCTGAAGGGACTTTATATTTCAGAAGTCTGAATGTATTCCAGAATACGACTCTAACTTTTGCCACCTGATGCACGGAACTGCGAATAGGCAGAATGTGAGTTACAATTCTCCATATCATGTGTGTTAATTTGTGAGTCATCATGTTGAACCTTGAACTATTTTGATCTGGTGAATATTTCGTGTATTGCGATCAGGAAATGGACTTATTTTCGCGAGTCTTTGTTGACTATTTACTTTAGGAGCTTTGCTACCGTTCTCGTGTCGCTACCAACGTAACTTTACTGTATTTGATACGGATGTTTTCTGTCAGTATTTTAACTGAATAGCATAGATGTATTTATCATTTATTTCTGATGTCCTTTCTTGAATGAACATTATCCAACATAATTCTCTACCGACTACTTCAATTATAGGCGTTAGAACAGTACCCTTCTTATTAAATTATTCACTTATCTTTTATCTTCTGTTTTTGTGCATTTTAGTAATTCGCAATTCTAGCCAATGATCAGACGTTTTGACTGCAGGATCACAGCTACAGGTTATTATTTGCAGCGCATTAGCTGTGGGGCATGAAAGCAGATGTGCACGGCTCGAACCAATGACTACATCGAACTATTTTTCTTACAGAGGGTCGTGAATAGCCCCAGTACCTAAAGTACAAGTAACCACAGATGAGGACGCAAATGGTTTGCTCACACTGACCACTGAGCAACTACACTCAGCAGTAACTGTCACGTACTGTCGCAACTGCCATCCAGCGCATTCAGTAAGCGCGATTTCTTGAGCCTCTTGATGATGGACTCATACCATATTGAGGACCATGAAGCACGTTTAAGACTTTTAATACTTCCAAGGCCTTTGGTTGGATAATTTCTCGTGCGACTAGCGTCCCATCTTTCCTAATTATATTGAGGACCGCGAAGAATTGACTTCCACGAAAGAGCGACTGGTGGCATCTTAACCCTACCAGACGGTGTAAGGACATGGTCTTCTTCCAGAATCCAATCTGAATACTTTTTTCGTAAGTTGTCTTTGAACGATTTGCTTGTGGCACCATTGTGCCTGTACGTTTGGAAGTCATTCCTCTAGGTGTTACAAGATCTGGCTTTCATGCAACGAGTTTATGTTTTACTTGAACTTTACTTGCTTCCCCTTAAAAGCATCCAAAACTAGCATGGCTGTCTTAGCAAGCAGTACCTCAGGTCTGCGACTGTAAACAATGAACCATCAATTGCGATGTCATCCAGCCCTTTTCTTGGCAGCTTATCGCTAAACCTGAAGGAAAGTTTTCTTTGGGCATGGTTTTTCTCTTCAAAATGACATAAGGGGGTAGTTTCCCCATCGACTGTAACAGCTAACATCACAGTTGTTCTATTTTTTATTTTATTTTTACTCCTAGCTCCTCTTAATGGAATTCTTTTTGTCCCTTTCACGCCTAGTGTCGTATTGCTCGGCGTGTCAAAAAATACTGACGTTTCGTCAGTATTGCCAGTCTGATAAAAATGGTATGAGTGACACTTTCGCAACTCGATGGCGTAACGCTGGAAGCTGACCAGCACCTCCTCGAAATCTGCTGGCATTCTCTATGCCAGTGTAGTACTTCGTCGGAGAGGAAGGCCATTTCTACGCACAAATCGATCTCGCCAACCAATACTCGCACTAATTTCTTGTTATGGTACGTTTACGAATTTTGCACTTTCCAAGATCTCAAGTTGGCTAATTTTTTGTGGAATGGGCATCTCATCTTTCCCTTTTATCTTGAACAGCTTCAAGAACCCGGATACTTAGCATATTTCGGTCCCCTGAACAATTTTGTCGATGAAACTGCCTTCTTCGGTTTTTCTTCTGAAGCAACTCAACATCGCACAATAGATTCGTACAGTCCACACTTTCTTCCGGCCTCTCTGTTGGTTGCGGCTTTGGCGTAACGCACAACTGTGAGTTTTAACTGTGCCGAATTCTTAGTTTGATGGTGCTTTTAGCTCTGACGCTCGTTCATATCATGTGAAGTGAGGCTTTCTTGCTAGTATCCAACTGAAACTTAGTTATGAACCAACAAACACCACTGGTAGACCTACACGATATTAACGCCAATAAAACACCGTTAAAAGTTTACAGTGTTGCGAAATAAAATGCCTTGTCGCCAGTTTCAGTTACAAACGCTAGTAGTATTGTTCCAAATGTGCTAAATTTTCGTACAACAATTATTTGTAAAAAGTCAGCTGATAACAGCAGAATCCTAACTTTTTAATACTGAAATTTGGGAAAAAAGGTTCAGCTTATTTTCGAACCAATACTGTATATGTTGACAGAGTTCTGTGTCAGGAGAGGGAACCTGTTAAGGTTTCCAGATGGCATCATGTAGTTTGTGTGGACGTGGAGTTAGTATACTGTGAGTGTAACCAGTAACAGTATCTGAAATAAAACAGGGAGTGACTCATCACGTTCGTTTCAGGCTGAGAGACGCAGATAAATCAAGCTGTACGTGGAACCATCACAACGTGGCTCTATCTATCGCAACGAAACAGACTGACAAAGTAAGAGATGTTGGTCAATCATCGGCCCCTGGCCTCTCAGCACATGATGTAATATTCCTGGCCTACTCTGTGCAGCCCCCAAGGACCAAATCGCGTTACATAACTTGTAGGAACATGAAACGTATTGACCTTGACGCTCTAACAGCCGATTGCTCAGAAATCTCATGGCATCAAATAATCAGAGAACCTACAATCGACGGCAAAATTAATGAACTTGGTGATAAACTCACTGCCCTCTATGACAAACATGCACCTGTGCGCACAGTCCGTCTAAGAAAATCTCCTGCTCCATGGCTGACAGCTGAATTACGTCAAATGATGACTAATAGGGATACTGCCCACAGACGTTTCAAGGCAGATCCGAAACCCGAGCGTTTCGAAGAATATAGAAAGCTACGGAACAGAGTGAAACAATGCATTCGCAATGCCAAAGTCAGGCACGCTCGCTCCCTTGTATGTAGCGATCTGACACCCAAGACTCTATGGAAGAATCTCCGTAGCTTGGGGGTCGGAAAGGCAAAATCGGAAACTACTTTTCATGTGTCAGCTAACGAATTAAATGAATTCTTCTCTGCACCTCTGAATACCAGCACGGCTGATAATTACCATCCACAAGAATCCCCAAACAGGATAACTAACAACGTTACCTTCCATCTAAAATATGTAACAACAAATACGGCAAGAAAAGCAATAATGAGAATCTCTTCTGATGCAATAGGCAACGACAGTATCGGTATAACCATGATTAAGAATGTTGCCGATATCTTAGTACCTGTCTTAACTGACATATTTAATTTTTCCCTCGTGAACGGAATATACCCCGCTGCATGGAAAAGAAGCATAATTCGACCCATCCCTAAGATCGAAAACCCACAACTGCCTAGTGATTACCGACCAATTAGCATACTGCCAGTTGTTTCCAAAGCACTTGAATATACTGTTCATGACCAAATCACTGAACACTTGCATGAATTCAGTCTATATGACAAATTTCAATCCGGTTTCCGTAAACATCACAGCACAAACACTGCTCTAATTAAAGTAACTGATGACCTGAAATATGCCATCGACAATCGAAAGGCAACAATATTGACGCTACTGGACTTCAGCAAAGCTTTTGACACTGTTAACTTTGACATATTATTCAGAAAAATGCAACAGCTTAACTTCTCTGATAGTGCAATGAGATGGTTTGAAAGCTACTTAAAAGACAGACGGCAATGTGTTGTCTGCGCAAATGAAAAATCTTCCTGGAAACATGTTTCTTCGGGAGTGCCACAAGGATCAGTCTTAGGACCACTTTTGTTTTCTTTATATGTCAACGATATTTCGTCGGTCTTGTCCTCCTGTAAACATCATTTCTATGCCGACGACCTCCAGCTCTACCTAAGCGTCAGACCTGAAGACGTAAACACTGCAATCGCTCTGATGAATGATGATCTGTCTTCAGTAGTGACATGGGCGAAAAACCTGGGGATTAAATTAAATGCAAAAAAGACGCAAGTAATCTTAATAGCCCATCAGAAATTAATAAGTTCAGATTTCCGCGAACGGCTACCTCCTATTCTGCTCGAAGGTACTCCAATACCATATCAGAAAACAGTGAAGAACTTAGGTGTAACTTTGGACGAGCATCTCAACTGGGCGGAGAATACAGTCGCAGTGTGCCGAAAGACGTCTGCTTGTCTCTATGCTCTCAAAAAGTTTCGGAACATATTCCCACAGGACTTGAAACGACAGCTCGTGCAAGCACTCGTTCTACCGAACCTCCACTATTGTGATGTGATTCAACAAGGAATGAGTAGTGAAAACAAAAGACGGCTAGAGCTAACCATGAATGCCTGTGTGCGTTACACCTGCAACATTCGCCGATATGATCATGTTAGTGATTCATACTCCGAGCTAGGGTGGCTGCGGCCGGACAAACTGCGTGACTACCACACTCTATGTCTACTTCACCGACTCCTCGTCGCGCAAGCACCCCAGTACCTAGCTTCAGAGATTAAAAACCTGTCATGCCATCATAATCGAAACACGAGGTCACTCTTATCTGGTATCCTAACTGTGCCCACTCACAAAACAAAAACTTTTGCAAACTCCTTCTCAGTTGCCGCTGTCCGCCTCTGGAACAAACTGCCCCTTACCTTGAGGAAAATTCAATCTACTGTTGCTTTTAAGAAGAAGTTGAAGCATTTCCTACTATCATCCGCATAAAATTCTCCACAAAATTAATGTGCAAGACCAATCCTCTCATCTGTCAAATAGCAAAGTTAGCGACTCCTATCTTGCTCCTGAGATGCCTTCCACTTCATCTATCTCTATTAGCCACACAGTCTTCTTTTCCTTTATATTTTCCTTAATCATGTTTCATCATGTCTCTCTATTCTTCTCCTCCCTTCACCATGAGTCTCCCTCATACTCCCTGCTGCCAGCATTCCTACCTAAAATCTTTCTCTTCAATAATGTATTTTTCGAGGTGTACCTTTCTAATTGTTTATCTCACTTTTTGTATTAGATGTAGTTTAACATGCCTACTAAAACATATGACTGTAAAATAAGTAGAATGCCTGGTTAGATGTAAGAGAGGGCCCGATGGCCCTAATCTTGCCAGGTTAAATAAATAAATAAATAAATAAATAAAAAATAAATAAATAACTTAATAACGTTCGCGTCTGCCAAAATGTACTGCTGACCTGCGCCCACTGCGTACTGAACTACATTTACTGCCGTAGAGTGGCTGTCCTTCTGGGGATGGCAAGCCGCAGTTCGCCAAACGGGCTGCACGCGGGATTCGTACCGGCAGCCCGAGGGGCGGCCTCGTTGAACGGCGATCGGCCCGCCGCGGCGCCTCAAAGAGGGCGGGTCACTGGTCGCTCGCGCTTTCCACTCGTGAGCGTCTCTCGTGCCGCAGCCGCGGGCGCTCACATTTATTTCGGTGAACTGGCGTCACAGACGAGTATCCTGTTCCTTATCTCATTTCTCCTAGTTGCGGTGTGGCTACCACAGTATCTTTCCTGACTAACTACATTGCCCCCATCTCGTGGTCGTGCGGTAGCGTTGTCGCTTCCCACGCCCGGATTCCCGGGTTCGATTCCCGGCGGCGTTAAGAATTTTCTCTGCCTCGTGATGGCTGGGTGTTGTGTGATGTCCTTAGGTTAGTTAGGTTTAAGTAGTTATAAGTTCTAGGGGACTGATGACCTAAGATGTTAAGTCCCATAGTGCTCAGAGCCATTTGAACCATTTTTAACTACATTGTGAAAAAGCTTTTCCACAACCTATGTACCTATGAAATTGTGTGGGCTTTTTTTCAGGGTATCAAGGAATCATAAAATAAGCCTGACGAAACTGAAAAATAACTTTACTGTTTATGTTGTGGTCTTCAGTCCTGAGACTGATTTGATGAAGCTCTCCATGCTACTCTATCTTGTGCAATATGCTTCATCTCCCAGTACCTACTGCAGCCTACATCCTTCTGAATCTGCTTAGTGTACTCATCGCTCGGTCTCCCTCTACGATTTTTACCCTCCACGCTGCCCTCCAATACTAAATTGGTGATCCCTTGATGCCTCAGAACATGTCCTACTAACAGATCCCTTCTTCTAGTCAAGTTGTGCCACAAGCTCCTCTTCTCCCCAATTCTATTCGATACATCGCATTAGTTATGTGATCTACCCATCTAATCTTCGGCATTCTTCTGTAGCACCACATTTCGAAAGCTTCTATTCTTTTCTTGTCTAAAATATTTATCGTCCACGTTTCACTTCCATACATGGCTACACTCCATACGCATACTTTCAGAAACGACGTCCTGACACTTAAATCTATACTCGATGTTAACAAATTTTTCTTCTTCAGAAACGCTTTCCTTGCCATTACCAGTCTACATTTTATATCTTCTCTACTTCGACCATCATCAGTTATTTTCCTCCCCAAATAGTAAAACTCCTTTACTACTTTAAGTATCTCATTTCCTAATGTAATTCCCTCAGCATCACCCGACTTCATTCGACTACATTCCATAACCCTCGTTTTGCTTTTGTTGATGTTCATCTTATACCCTCCTTTCAAGACACTGTCCATCTCGTTCAACTGCTCTACCAAGTCGTTTGCTGTCTCTGACAGAATTACAATGTCATCGGCGAACCTCAAAGTTTTTATTTCTTCTCCATGGATTTTAATACCTACTCCGAACTTTTTTTTGTTTCCTTTACTGCTTGCTCAATATAGAGATTGAATAACATCGGGGATAGGCTACAACCCTGTCTCACTCCCTTCCCAACCAGTGCTTCTCTTTCATACTCCTCGACTCTTATAACTGCCATCTGCTTTCTGTACAAATTGTAAATAGCCTTTCGCTCCCTGTATTTTACCCCTGCCACCTTCAGAATTCGCGTTAGTATTTTGCAGGTGTGACTTATTAAACAGATAGTTCGGTAATTTTCACATCTGTCAACACCTGCTTTCTTTGGGATTGGTATTATTGTATTCTTCTTGAAGTCTGTCTCATATATCTTGCTCACCAGCTGGTAGAGTTTTGTCAGGACTGGCTCTCCCAAGGCTGTAAGCAGTTCTAATGGAATGTTGTCTACTCTGGGGCCTTGTTTCGACTCAGGTCTTTCAGTGCTCTGTCAAACCCTTCACGTAGTATCATATCTCCCATTTTATCTTCATCTACATCTTCTTCCATTTCCATACTATTGTCCTTAACTTTACTATGAAGTAGAAACTAAATAATAACCAAACTAAAGTCAGTCTGTTTTAAATTGCCCATATGAGATCCCGAAAGCTATGGATCAAGGCAGTCAGGTGGACGCAGTACTTTTGACTTCTCAAAATCATTTAAATTCGCATCACACCAATGTTCATTTTTAAAAAGGTAAGAATCATGTGGAGTATCAAACAAAATACGTATCTAGAGCAAGAATTTCTTGGTAGAGAGGACACAGTTTGTTACCTTGAACGCAGAATCGTCGGCAGCAATAGAAGCAATTTAGGCGCGCCCCATTGTTGTGTACTGGGACTCTTGCTGCCCAATGGAACACCTTTGGGATGAATCAGAACATCTACTTTGCTCCCGACAACAGTGTCCAACATTACTGACATATACAGATGCGGTACTAACGATGCCACCTAGTAGAGACGTAACCAAAAAAAGGTCCTGCAGCTAAAATCACAGCAGAGCGAATAATGCCGCAGAATTCTTTGTTCACAAACTCAAGAATAAATGAAGACGCAAAGGTAGTGCAATCAAAACAAGCGACCTTACTAAACCCATGCGAAAGAGAAATCTTGTATAAGGAAGATAAAGCAAACAAGTAAAGTGAAATTACAACGAAATTCAAGCCATTAGCTGCTTACAGGCGTTGATAAATATCGACGGTGAGAGTTGAAAATGTGTGCCCTGACCGGGACTTGAACCCAGGACTACCTGATTGTATGGCAGACGCTATATCCCACTGAGCCTTCGCGAACACAGACGATAGTGCGACTGCAATCTCTGGCACGCTCCCCGTGAGACTCACATTTCCAACTTACTGTCCACATTTGCAGTGTCCCTGCCCACTATACTCGTTAATTGCGCCAGTCAGTCTACCGATTCCCAAAAGAGTTTGAGCGATGTGAGTGCATCCGCACTGAAGAAGCTCATTGGCCAGTAAGCCTTATTTATATGAAGATGGTATCTGTTTTTTCGGACATGTGGGTCTCATTGAGAGATAAGTCCCTGCATAATCAGTGAAGAGCAAGAGATAGATCCAATGATTCCCAAATGATACCCAAATCGTACAGACGTTCTTGGCAAGATATTTGGTTATGCAGAAGATTAGAAGATCATAGGCTGCTACACGGGATGAGTTTTCACCAGTACGGATTTAGAGGACCCAAGTCAAATGAAGACGCAATTAATAAGGTGATTTAGCTATTGACAGAAATTCATTCTACGTACGCTGTGCTGATGGTTTCCATCACCTATGGTTGTCGAACTGCTTTGGTCATCTTAGGGACTTGGAGAGTCCAGAGGCGCTGAACATTGCCTGAGAGATTGTTGCCACGGGCGACGTATTTCTTTAACATCCCCAGGAAAGAAAATAACGAAATCAATAACAAAATGCTGTCCACAGAGATCAGTGTGTGGTCCAGAGTTTTGGGATGTAGCGCTGGAGCCTATACTATAGAAGTTACATGACAGCGGTAACATAAGCAAACTAACAGTATTTGCAGGTAACGTTCTGTTCGTTGTAAGTGGTAACTGCAGAAGAATTATAGAAGACAAATGCATTGCTGCGCTCCACGAACTTGCGCATCATACACAGGAAGCTGGCAGAAAAAGTACAAACGTGATGAATAAACTTACAACCACTGCAAATAGGCAATTTCGGCTTCTCTTGAAAGCAATCGTGTGCACCACTCATCTACATTAGCATCAGTCATCAGTCGTAGGATACGGTGCGAGCAGTTGAGCTCATAGATTGCAGCCAGTGAAACTAGCCTAATTAGTGAGAAGAGATCAACAAGGACTGCTACTAAGATTAACGGCCGCCTACTTCACTACCCCGAATGATGCATTGTTACTAATTCTAGGAATATACCCACTGGACATGGAAATTAGAAAAAGGGGATCCTTTTCCTGGTTAAAGAAAGGCATCAAAAGAAGTACGAAGGGTGCCTGGAACTGCGGCCACTCCGAAAAAGGCAATAAAAATCGCATATTACAGCTGTGGCAAAATGAATGAGACGCTACAGGCACAGGCAGGTCAACATAAAAAAATTTCTGCCTTGCATCAGGGAGAGGTAAAAAATGAGATTTATTAACCCGTATGCTACGTATCTGTACAAAAGAAATGAATGATAGCTGCGCCTGCAGCTGTTTGGGCACACCAGGTCACACACAGTGGGACAGAATTCTCCATGAAGATAAGGTAAGCAACACTAAAGCAACACTAAAGAGCGAGTCGACCATGGTGGATCTTTGACGATACTGATGCTGCAGTATCCAGAAAGACCAAGGAAGACTCCACGAGGCATTTAACGATAAGTCAGCATGCTGGGCAACACTCTCTGCAGATGGAGAGAAGATAACTGAAACCGGAGACCCCGAATGAAATAGTTTCCCAGAAATCTACATTGCGTTGGTGCAAGTGATCGTTGAAGTGTGCACTTTAAGACGTAACAGTGCTGGATGGAATTGCTTGCTATGTTGGAAACGCTGCTGACGTGCTGCCCGATGCCCAAGGATCACAGCAGACAATGGCTGTTGGTCTGGATGGTACGAGGGCGGACCCAGTAGCTGAAACAACTATCTACAAGTCAAATGCACCACAATAAGTGAGCAAACAGAGAACAGATTCTGTAGGGCTTATAGAACAGATTCTGTAGGGCTTGTGGTAGTATTAGTAGTTGAGTAAATGTTTTAGGGTTTTGTTGTAGTTTTGTAGTAGAAGTAGTTGTAGTGTTAAAAAAATTAAGTATCAGAAATAAATAATTAACATACAAATTTATTACTTTCCAAGAAAATGTGATTTACATACCCTACTTTAGTACTTCGGGTACTTTTGATCACATAGTTTATGTGCTTTCCGAAAATTTATTTCTTCTTCTTATAGACCTAGTGTGAAAAATAACTGTGTCTTTCTTGTGTAAAACTTCGAAGCAACGTGGTGGCACTTCATTGTTCTGGGAATCGAAACAGCCCAGTTGCCAAACTAAAGATAATGACGCAAAAATTGAACGATGGCCTTCTTCCCAATCTCACGTTTTTGGCTATGGACATCTGTTTTGGTTCCTGTCTATTGCTCGGCCTCCAGGATCTTATTTTCCTTTTAGTTTTTATTTCCATATTTGTGTTTGTGATGTTTCACGATCAGTTCATTGCTAATGTTCATTCTACCTTCTCTTATTCTCCTCTTAATTTTCATGACTGAGATCAACAGTTCTGATTCTCTCTACTTTATTACATTATTTGACACTTCTCCATACTATGTATATACATTTCTTGTTTCTTGCTGATCACGCAACAAAGTTTTAATTATTGTGAATATACAATATAATAAAGCACATGATAAGATTTGTAGATAATTTTAGGTGTTGGACCACAGCTGCCCAGGATCAAACTGTCCTGTGTCACAAGCAGAATGGAATCATAAAGGAGGGAGCAGTCATCAGCCCGAAGTCCCGACACCATTACGCAAGAAGATGTATTCACAATACAAGAGTACTCATTCACATCGCTGGCAATGCAGAGGGCGCCAACCACAGACAAAATTGGGAAATCTTACAGGGCTTTACAGGAGATGATCAAACAAGGAAACCGGAGAAAATAAAGCTATCATCACACAATGGCAATGCCCGGCCACTCCAGCCCACTATGAGTTCTGAGATGGGAGTGCTGCCACTGAGGAAATACTAAGTAAGTCATTATACAATATCCTCACCCCCGAAATCAGGCTCTTATCCTCACACATATCCAGCTTTGTACGGTATGAAAAATGCCACAGTCTACGCCAGTAATTAATTTCGAGACAAAGAACACTGCAGCACTAGATGGAGCAGCTAGCCACCTTCCATGGACCTCGACTCCAGCAGCTGCAGTCGTCCACCCGAGCTGGACCTAGTATTCTGACAACTTGCTGTCTTCACACTTTTGGGTGACTTGCAGGATGTCTTCCTTCTTCTGGCGACCATCTCCCTGGTGCGTCATGTGTTGGAGCCTGGGCTATGGGCTTCCCAACTATATTATTACCATTCACAAGCCCCTGTGGACCCTCAGTGTTGCTGACCACCAGCCACTGGGGGCATACACCTTCGACTTCAGACATGCTGGGTACTACAGTTCAAACACTACTCTTTCTGGTGTTTACACTGTGTTCACATGGGAGCCTAGTTGCCTGTTCTGCCCCTGTCACACATCGCAAGTGACACTCAGCCATTGTCAACCTTCTGTGGCCTTATTGACACTAGTGCCCAGTGTTGCTAGCACTTGCTGCATCACTGGCAAGAGGGTGCTGACATTGGCTTGCCACATATCTCATGCGACCAACATCATCGGAGGATAACAGCCTTCCCACCAGTCGCGATGCCGCCTTTGTACCTGACATGTATGGAAATAGAAATGAAGTCCCACGCTTCTTGACAGAGCATACGGGAACAATGCGGGAGACCCGCACGGCCGTACTAGGCAGGTCCCGATGGAGGTAGTTCGCCGTTGCCTTCCTCCGAGCCTAACATGTATAAAGGACTATTATATTCAGGAATGGTTTACCCACGACCAAATGGGGGGAGAGCACTCCATCGGAATTTATCAATAGCTGATTCTCCCGCCATTGTAGAGGGTCGCGTCCTGAGCATTACGTTTTGGTGCTAGACGTTTTCAACGTCGTGAGTACCTTTAGCTGCTATGTCATTGCCCCCTTCGAAGATACAACTGTAGTGAGTGACTTATTATTTTTTCTAGTCTCTTCTGCTTCTGCGTATGATAATGACAGGTGAACTGACGCACATAGGATTTGAAGGTAAAGCTGTTTACGGCCAGGGAGATTAGAGCACTGTAATTTGCCAGACCATGACTTGCCCTGTACTCTGTCAGTGCGGTTTTCATGTGGTATGTCTGACACTGTGGCCTACTCTGCAAAAGAAGTAGATATGAGGGGAATTCAGTCAGTAATGCAACACGTTTTCCCTCAGCTAATTTTGATTGAAAAAATGCTTAATTTGTTGTGGGACATCGTGGAATATCCCGTTTCAGTCCCTATAGTTTGGTAAAATACCGACAGGTGGCGGCACTAAACGTATCCTTTAAAATGGCGTCTGTAAAGGAGGTACATTCCAAGCAGAGAGTTGTCATGGAGTTTCTTTCAGCGAAAAACTAGAGCATCGCAGACACTTGTAGGTGCTTGCAGAATGTCTATGGAGACCTGGCAGTGAACAGAAGCACGGTGAGTCGTTGGGTGAGGCGTCTGCCATCATCGCAACAAGATTCTGCAAGCCTGTCCGATTTCCCGCGTCCCCGCCAGCCGTACACAGCTGTGAGCTCTGCAGTGTTGGTACGTGCGGACACTAGCATATGGGGTGATTGACGGATCACAACCAAATACCTCGCCGCACAACTGGACTTCTCAGCTGGTAATGCACACACACTCGTCCAGCAGTTACGATACTCAAAGGTGTGTGCCCGCTGGATTCTTCCCGCCTGATAGAAGACCCTAAAGACCAGCGAAAGACCGACTGTGCCGAATTGCTTGCGCGTTACGAGGCTGATCGTGACAATTTTTTGTCAAACATCGTCACAGACGATGAAACACGGGTTCGTCACTTCGAAGCGGAAACAAAACAGCAATCCATGGAGTGTCGTCACACCACCTTTCCTCTGGAAACGAAATTCCCTGCAGCGCCCTCAGACGGCAAAGCCACGGCGACGGTCTTCTGGGTCTCTGATGAGATTATTCTGTTTGATGACCTCGCTTGTGGTGCAAAGATGAACTCCGAAGACTACTGCGCTACCCTCAGGAAACTGAAGAAACAACTCCAGCGTGCTCATCGTCACAAAAATGCAAACGAACTTCTCCCTGGCAACGCAAGGCCTCGCACAAGTCTGCACACCTGACAGAAGCTCACAAATCTTCATTGGACTGTTCTTCCTCACCCACCCTACATCCCAGAGCATGCACCTTCCGACTCCCATCTGTCTGGTCCAAAGAATGATGCCCTCCACAGCAAACACTACATGGATGATGGAGATATTATTGATGCAGCAACACATTGGCTCCGACATCGACCAGTAGAGTGGTACCATGCGCGCACACAGGCCCTTTCAGTAAAGTGGTGTAAGACCGTCACATTGAACGGAGAATATGGTGAAAAATAAAGTTTTGTGACCAAAAGAGTGGGGAATAACATGGCGTGTTGGAAACCTGAATAAAGGCAACCTGCTTTCAGAAACTGTGTTGCATTACTTACTGAACGCCCCTCGTGCTTTGACAGCACATAATATGTGTACACAACAAAAGGAAGGAAAGGAAACAAAAGCTTCATTCATTGAAGTTACGCTGTTATTGGATTCGGCTGTGGCTAATCTGATTAAGTCTTTTCTGAGCAAGGCCATGGAGAGCATGTCACTATTCTTAGATAATTTCGAAGCTGCCATGGGTCTTGGCAGCTGGACGGATAAAGTGTGTTTGTAGATAACCAGATTTTGCTCGGTAGGTGAGGCGCAAATGTAGCAAATGCACATAATATACAATGAGGGGTTGAAAAGCATGGCCATTTGAGCAACTTAAGAACAAGCTTACTTAGTGATAGTACGAACAGAACAGTGCCAGATTCTTTCAGGAGAGCTCAATGGAGTAACCCAAAAATGGATTGATTCATATCCTGATTCATAATCCACTGCAAGCGCCAGTTTTCTCTAAAGTGACCTATTATGCATGGTATGCATGGTTTGACGCTAAATCATTGTCACACGTGAAATCTTCAGCAAATTCAAAATTGTCTCTTTCCCAAGTGATATCCATAAGAAGAAATGTCACTGTGGCAAACTGCCTTCGCAAGATGCTCGCGGTGTTCGGAATGTTTCTAGCATTGGTATCAACCAAGGGAATGCACCAAATCTTCCTGAAGAATAAACATATGAATAAAATATAAGAATTAACATAAGAATGACATATGAGAGTATGACAGTTTAAAAGGTCTGTAACCTCTGAAAATACCATGCATACTTAACTGTTTACTAAATGTTTGAAACCCAGTTGTAATTTTATGATTAATATAACGCCCTTGTATTCCCTAACTTGATAAAAAAACATTCGTGTAGCAACCTTATACAGACACGTGTAGAGAAATGAAAAACATGGAATAAAATAAATACAAACAATACTCGGGCTTCAAACAAGGGACACGAAACTAAGAAGCCAGGATGCTAAATGCCGCACCACCATTTCGGCTAAAATAATTACGTGCTGAGAGGTACATTAAGTACCTCGAAATCGTTGACCATCGTTTTCTCAGAAACAGTCACCTATCTATGGATAAGCCGAGATGTGTGTTCGCTTATTTTGACTCCGCATCCATTGAGTGAAATTTATGGGAAACCGGATTATGGCTCTTGCCATGTTCTCCTCATATGTAATAAACTGTTCCTGTTTGTTTCTACTAGTAAGTCAATACAAGGGTCGCCAGATGCCTGAATATCAACGATTAACACAAAATAAAGGACTATATCCTATGATCTTCAGCCTGATTGGAAGCTGTTATTTAAAAGAAGGTTTGTATCACAGAATTGTCAAAAGAAAGCAATGTCCCTCACATATAAGTTCGGCTGATGGCCTTGGATAATCTACTTTCAAATGACATAGGATTCGTTAACTACCAAAATGATATCAAGAAGAATTCAATTACCACACATTTATTTCACAGACACCTACACACATATGGAACTAAACATAGCTCATATTTTCGTTCAAAAGTCACAAGAAAAACATGAAGCGTAAACTATCTCAATTACAAGTAACGTAGGTATGGCGGATCTGCAAGGTACTGGGATACACAGTGTAGAAGAGGCGTTACTTCCAGAAACTGCGACTTCACCAACTTTAAATAATGTGTCAGAAGTAATTGCGTTACCTGTAGTGATGAGGAGAGGTTATACATGCACCAGAATTGATACGTGCACTGGGAAAGTTAACGAACAAGTCATGGTAACTCAAGATTCACTGCAACAAACGTTGAGTCGCGAATTACGAAAGATATGAAGTGATAAAATTAGGAATCCTGACCACGGCTGTGAAACGGCCCTAACTTAGTCCAACGGTTCCTAAATATCATGTGATACTGATATCTGTTAAATCCTAGCACTGCAGCGAGAATACTTAGCATTCTACCTGCCGCCTCGGATCTGAAACAATCAATCTCTGCTCTCCTTCGATATCAGAAGCAGAAAGCTGCTGTTCTCCGCCGCGCGGGATTAGCCGAGCGGTCTTAGGCGCTTCAGTCATGGACTGTGCGGCTGGTCCCGGCGGAGGTTCGAGTCTTCCCTCGGGCATGAGTGTGTGTGTTTGTCCTTAGGATAATTAGGTTAAGTATTGAGTAAGCTTAGGGACTGATGACCTTAGCAGCTAAGACCCATAAGATTTCACACACATTTGAACATTTTTTATTTATTTATTTATTTTATTTATTTATTTTTTTTCGTTTTACTAACTCAGGTGTCTCGCCAAAAATAATTCCACCAAGAACCCCTGTATATCCAAACAGGACCCATGCCTATATGGCATGGTCTGATGGAGAGAAAATTTTCCACACAAGTCCTTCCTCTCGCCTTATGAGCTTCAGAAAAATACAAGCCACGAATAGCGGCCAATGAGAGCTCTAGTTTAGGCGTCAGCCTGTAAGACCTAAGCAAATGCTTGTTTCTCCCTCCACCATTCTGGTTATTTTTTGAAAGTGTCTGAACTCTTCCCGCAGTTTTCGTAAACACCTTAGGCGTCGGTACAACTGCCAGAAGCGTAAATTCCTACTTAATCAGAACGCCTTCAATTCTTGACTGGCGCCAGGAAGTTGCTTGGCGGCGTAAACGATCATCAATTTCTGGGTTGTCCATTCCGGATTAGTGCTATGGCATAGGGAAGAGGCGTAACTTCCTGGTTAATCAGAAGACTGTCTTCTCCGTTGCATATCGCCAAGAATGAACCACAGGGAATACGGGCCACCTTGCTGGAAGACGAGCGTAACTTGGTTGTGAAACTCACCCATCCAAGCAATTACCTCATGCTAATGATACTACAAAATGGGGCAAATAAAAGTGGCCCAGACGAGTGGGTACGATAGTACTGAGTGTATGCATATAACCACACCCTGTGACACGCCCACCACGTGTACACCCGCCACGTGACCCGCAGCGGTTCAGAGCGTAGTGCAGGCTGTGTCAGTGTGAGTGGCGCAGTGTAGGTGGGACAATGGTATTCACAGTGGAGCAGCGAGTGTTCGTTGTGGAAAGTTACGTGTCAACAAAGTCACTGAAACGTTGTGGTCAGTTGTCTGTTAGAAAGTTTAATGGTGTGAAAGTGCCAGCAAAGATAGCCATGTAACGCTTAGTCCGAAAATGGCGTCAGGCAGGATCTGTTTTAAACAAGACAGAAAACATTCCGAAACGTGCCCCCACATCAGAAAATGTGGCAGCAGTTCACTAGAAAATGCTTCAGAGTCTGCCCATAAAGCCTGTGGATGCATGGAACAGATTTACTCAATTTTCGCGCATGACGGTAGCGGAGGTCAGTATGGTCGAGGCTCTAGCTGGCCACCCAGGTCACCCGATCTGTCAGTGTGCGATTACCTTTTATGAGGAGCCCTGAAGTCTAAGGTATCGCAACAACCCTCATAGTCTTCAAGAACTGTAGCAGAACATTTAGAATGCGACTTCAGCAATTCCAGCAGTCCAGCTTCGATCTGCCTTTGGCAGCATGATGACTACCTCCCAAAAGTGTCAAGAGATGATTGGTGGTCGCTTTCAACACTTGCTATAGTCAGGTTAGCATTGTATTTCCTATCCTCTGCTGTGTTTCTTTGTACCCTGGAACTCTGTTCTCTAGGCCACTTTCATGTGCTCGCCCCGTACAGTCAGATTAGTATCGTATTTCCTTTCCTCTGTTGTGTTTCTTTTAGCCTGTAACTCTATTCTCCCGTCCCGTATTATTTCAATAAGCTCTGATCTGCTTGTTCCTTGACGTGTTAAGAGGAGAAGCAAATTGTCTACCAAGATTCTGTTGAAAGAAGCGAATTACGAAGGTGACTGCAATTGTTTCTGCTCTGCTTAGGGTCACACTGAAATTGCTGGTGGAAACAAATCTTAATCGAATTTTAATTACAGCTGGCGAATGTCTTGTTCAAAAAGCAAGCAGTGTAACACACGCCAGCATCTTCCCATCTTCCTTTTATTAATCTACCTTCTATCGCCCCTAGTCAGGTTGGATGTTCATATTAGCTGGATTAGGAACGGAGTCAGGAGCGAGGGACCACATTGTCGTTTATAAAACATTCAAATCTATCGTAGGTAAGTTCCCGCACACCGACAAGAAGGTGACGTGTTTCAGTTCTGGCTCTATAGTGTGAGAGAGAGTGTTTTTCTTTGATCCAAGGGCAGTTACTTACAGTTGCATGACAATCGTCCATTTTATCCCTACGCAGTTCGAGTAAACCAACTCCATATACAGACACACGCAATTAAAGTTCATTTTGTCTGTATTGTTAGGATCTGCATTCTTTCCTTTTTTAATGTAGATTGTGCAAAGTAAATGTTCTAGTTAAATTCAGCAATTTGGTGTGTATTCATATCCTATCATCATTAGAGTTAACTAGCATGAGGGGATCCAGTTACTTACAATTCGGAATACTTTGCTCAGATGTAAATGTCATGTAAAATTCTTCTAACAGTGAATGGGATGGAGACATTAGAACTGAGGTAATTTGTTCACATGGTAGAGTCTTGGATAATTACGAATATAATATACACTGACTCATGGTTTAAATCACCGAATCATCCAAAATGAGAATTTTAGATGACAGAGGGAACAATGTTTTCTCAGTTTAAAGTATGCTTAGTGATCATTGCAACAGCCACATTTAATACCATTTAGCGTTATCCATAACTTCGGGCACATGAGGAATCAAGGTTTATTCAGTACGTTGGGAATATTTTTAACAAACATTGACAGCATGAAGAGAGTAGATAAGTTCACTATTTTATCTTTTATAGCGGATTTTGGCAGAAAGAAGAATTAGTTATACTAGAATACGACCAAACGGCAAAATAAATACTCATTAGCATCATCATTATCTCTCTCTATCAATTATTCTGGAAACTTAAATTCATATCTATGAAATAATCCAATAATTCCCACTAATATTGTTTTCCGATATTGCTTACAAATAACAACTCACCTCCCAGATACAAGTATATCCATCATAATGGTATACGCAAAAGCAAAACTGAAAATACGATGCCGTGCCACTGTTGTGCTCAGTGTTTTTGGACGCATCACTGTCGATAGACCTCTCTCTGTTGCCTTGTCGAGGGAAGCTACTGCAATGACTGGCGTGCAGGCAGTCCGTCGTGCAGCAGACGCCATCACACTGTCCGTGTACATTCTAGTCCTGCTGCAGACAGGCGGATTTCTGACCCATGGTGTGTGACGTGGCTCGACGATCCTGTACGGCCGACCAAACAATATGTCTGTCGAACCTAGAATCTCCTCGGATCTTATGGCTTGTCATGTTCTTCTTCAGCTTCCATTACACGATGAACGCTTCGATCCCTCTGCTGGGATCTTCTTCAGGTTAACTAACCGTGAACAACAGCAGATCCTCAAAAATATCCTAGTAGAGGGAACGAAACGTCGATCGTGTAGAAAAAGCTGAAGAAAAATCTCACATGGCCTAACACCCTAGAAGATTTTACCTACAACGATAACGGGAACGAAAGCCTGAAATCTTGCACAATATGTCTGTCCTCTCGGACACTAATATCTTGGGGCAGCTGAGATCCTGGATGACTATGAGCTTGGCCCTCCTGAACAAATCGGTTGCATATTTGCGTGGCAGTCGTGTGATCTTGAGGAACTTGAGCAGCAATATCGTAGAAAGGTAAACTACAGTCTCGATAGGGCAGGATTCAGCACCTGTCGAATTCCATCTCATACTGATCGACTTTCTTCCTACTTATACGAGGCATAACACGACCTACTCAGAAACAAAAAACTTCCAAATGCGATCTCTGAAAGAGGAACATGCTTTATAACCTCCCCTTATACACAGAACAAGCAGACTCGGCAATGCTTCGCAATTGCTAAATATGTATGAGAGTCGGATATACGTCAGCATGTCCTCCCCCACTTTTCTGTATCCATCACCTCCACCTCCCTTCCTCTGTCCATCTCCTCCTCCTTCTCCTCCTCCTAGCCCTCTACACCTCCTCCCCGGTTCCTTTCCATATTTTCCTTTCACCTCCCTACATCTATTCCCCCCTCTCTGTCCATCTCCTCTTCTCCCCTCTTTCTCACCTTGATCCTTGATTATTGTTATTGCCAGCGAGGCCTTGATTGGCAACTGAAGTCGCTTAAAGTGAATGGGTAAAGTGATTGAGATCATTGGTATAACGGATTTGAGAGTCCTCTCTTGCTGCTGGATCTGTGAGGGTAGCAGTACTTTGCATTGTAATAGTCTGCAAACGGGTTGGATTAAAATGTTTTTGGATTACAAAGTTTCGGATGACTCCGTTTCCATACCAGAGAATATGGCGTTACTCCAGCTGCTTTGTGCAGCTGCGCTGAAATGCAGATCGTTGCATTTCCAAGCATGTAAGTATGACGGTTCTTCCGTATGTTGCCTTTGCAATGTTGCAGTTTTAGTGGCTAATAGTTCATGTATCATAAGGCTATTTTGTATGACAACCAGATATCTGAATAACTCGTTGAACCGAGCGTTGATATGGGTCAAAGGCCATCAGAGACGAAGCACAAGCCCAGATTGAACAGATGTGAAGAAGAGATCGACATTGTCAGTACAGAAGTGATACTTCCGCCAATAATAGTGTTGCAGTTGCTTCCTGCCCGTCAGTAATGAAGTACATTTTTCTTGTAATGGTGTTTACCCATGTTTAAATGTACACCACAGTTAACACTTGCAACCTACGTTCTCAATTATTTGCTGGATGTATTCCAATCTCTGTCTTCCACTACAGTTTTTACCCTCTACAGCTCCCTCTAGTACCATGTCATAATAGATGTTTTACCATTCTGTTTCTTCTTGTCGTCAGTGTTTTCCATAATTACTTTCTTCGCCGATTATTCGCAGAACCTGCTCATTCTTTACATTATACGTCCACCTAATTTTCAACATTTTTCTGTAAAACCACGTCTCAAATGCTTCGATTATCTTCTTTTCTGATTTTCCCACAGTCCATGTTTCACTACAACACTATGCTGTGCTCCAAATGTACATTCTCAGAAATCTCTTCCTCAAATTAAGGCCTATCTTTGATACTAGCAGACTTCTCTTGACCAGGAATGCCCTTTTTTCCAGTGCTAGTCTGCTTTTTATGTCCTCCTCGCACCGTCCATCATGGGTCATTTTGCTGCCTAGGTAGCAGAATTCCTTGAGTTCATCTACTTCATTATCACCAATTTTGATGTTAAGCTTCTCACTGATCTCATTTCTGCTATTCTCACTACTTTCGTCTTTCATCGATTTATTCTCAGTCCATATTCTATACTCATTAGACTGTTCATTCCATTCAGCAGATAATGTAATTCTTATTCACTTGCAGTGAAGATAGAAATGCCACCAGCGTATCTTATCACTGATATCCTTTCAATTTGAGCTTTAATTCCGTTGTTGAACCTCTCTTTTATTTCCATCGTTGCTTTTTCGATGTATAGATTGAACAGTACGGGCGAAAGACTACATCCCTGCCTTACGCCCTTTTTAATCGGAGCACTTCGTTCTTCGTCTCCCACTCTTAGTTTTCCCACTTGTTTCTTGTACATATTGTATATCACCAGCCTTTCCCTGTAGCTTACCCCTATTTTTCTCAGAATTGCGAACATCTTGCACCTTTAAACTGTCGAACGCTTTTTTCAGGTCGACAAATCCTATGAACATGTCTTGATTTTCTTCATTTTCTTGCTTCCATCATCAGCCACATCGTCAGAATTGTCTCTCTGGTACCTTTATCTTTCCTAAAGCTAAACTGATCGCCATCCAAAAAGCCTTAATTTTTTCCATTTTGCTGTATATTGTTCTTGTCAGCAGCTTTGATACATGAGCTGTTAAGCTGATTGTGCAATAATTCTCGCATTTTTCGGCTCTTGCAATCTTCGGAATTGTGTGAATGATATTTTTCCGAAAGTATATCATCAAACACACATTCTACACACAAACGTGAGTAGTCGCTTTATTGGCACTTTGCCCAATGATTTTAGAAATTCTGATTGAATGTTATCTATCCGTTGTGCCTTATTCGATCTTGTCTCCCATAGATCTTTTAAATTCTGACCCTGACACTGGATCCTCTATGTCTTCTATATCTACTCCTGTTTCTCCTCACATCACGCCATCACACAATTCTTCCCCTCATAAAGGCCTCAGTGCACCATTTCCACCTATCTAACCTCTTCTCTGCATTTAACAGTGGAAGTCCCATTGCACTCGTAATGTTACATCCCTTGCAAAAATGTCGCCGGAAGTTGTTTTGCATATGCTGAGTCAGTCCGACCGACAATAACTTCTTCTTCGATTTCTTTAGTTTTCCTGCAGCCATTTCGCCTTAGCTTCCATGCACTTCCTCTCTCTTTCGTTCTATGTGACTCATATGTCTGTATTCCTGAATTTCATTCATCATTTTTGTACTTCCTTCTTTCATCAATTAGTTGAACTATTTCTTTCGTCACCCATCGTTTCTTCGCATTTACCTTCTTTATACCTGTTTTCTTCTCCAGCTTCTGTGATTTCCCTTTTTAGAGATGTCCATTCCTCTTCAACTGAACTGCCTACTGAGCTATTTTCTATCGCAGTATCTATATTCTTAGAGAACGTCAAGTGTGTTTCCTCATTCCCTAGTACTTCCGTATCCCAGTTCTGTGGATACTGATTTATTTTGACTAGTCTCTTACACTTCAGCCAAAACTTCTTCACTACTACATTGTAATGTGAGTCTAAATCTGCTCCTGAGTACGCCTTACAATCCAGTATCTGATTTCGGAAACTTTGTCTGACCACGATGTAATCTAACTGAAATCTTCCCGTATCTCTAGGTCTTTTCCAGGTATACCTTCTCCTCTTGTGATTCTTGAACAGAGTATTCGCTGTCACTAGCTCAAGTTTATTGCAAAACTCGATTAGTCTTTCTCGTCTGTCATTCCTAGTACTAAGCCCATATTCTCTCTTAACCCTTTCTTTTGCTGCTTCCCCTACAACTGCATTCCAATCCGCCCTGACTATCAGATTTTCATGTTCTCTTACGCACTGAATTATCCGTTCAATATCCTCATGTAGTTTCTCCATGTCTTCATCTTTGGCTTACGCCGTCGGCATGTATACGTGAACTATTGTTGTCGGTGATAATTTGTCGTCTATTCTGATGAGAAAAACCCTATCACTGCATTGTCCACTTTAACTCACTCTCTGTCCTGCCTTCCTATTCATAACGAATCCTACTTCTGTTATACATTTTTCTGCTGCTGTTGATTACCCTATTCTTATCTCACCGGAAATCCTTATCTTCTTTCCATTTTATCTCACTGACCCCAACTATATCTGAATTGAGCCTTAGCATTTCCCTTTTCAGAATTTCGAGCTTCCCTGCCACGTTCAATCTTCTGACATTCCGCACCCCAACCCGTAGAACGTTATCCTTCCGTTGGTAGTACCCTCCTGGAGATCCAAATGGGAGACTATTCCGGAATCTTTTGCCAGTGAAGAGATTATCATGACTCTTTTTCGATTACATGCCACATGCCCTATGGATACACATTACGTGTCTTTAATGCGGTGGTTTCCATTGTCTTCTGCTCCTTATGCCGTTGATCATTGCTGATTCTTCCGCCGTTAGGGGCATTTTCCCATTCCAAGAGATTGCCCTGAACCTCTATCCGCTCCTCTGCCCTCTTTGACAAGGCCGTTGGCTAAATAAGAGTGACTTCTTATGCCGGAAGTCTTCGACCGCCATTGCTGATGAGTTTTATTCAAAACTTAAGCAGTTCGGGTTCGAACTCAGGACCGAGAACGGTTTGATTGGAAATAAAAGGCGCTACCCCTAGACCATGCGTCCACGGGTGCAACTAATAGGCTATGGAAATGAAAAAAGCGAGGTGCATATTAACTGTAGTACTGTTCACACTGTAGCAAGCCAGTATCCAGTACCACACTATAGAAACGAATATAATGTATGAGAAAAAAAATGTTGAAAACCCGGAAGACATGGTCGGATGTCAGTGTAAGTTTGTACACGGCGGATATGTAAATGCATAGAGTTGCAGTTCTCTGTGACAGGTATGAGGGCCACCAGAGTGCATTAGTGATGTCCGCGTTTAATATTGTTGCGTGATACGATATGGTTTATGAGTGACGTGAACAGCGTCAGACGCTGGTTAATACCACTAAATGTCATCACAAATGTACTTTACTGCTGTTCCTTTTATTTTACAGCTTAAGATTAATTTCTTTAAAACAATTTTGACTTCTCACAACACATGATTAATCGACTATGAAGGTGATCATTAAATGATCGTAGCTAGTTATCGTGGGTGACAAATTGCAACTGACGTGTTACAATAAATATTTTATGAAACATATTATACAGCTGCGGCATCTCTCATTACAAGATGTTACCCATTGTGATTATTTTTGTTGTTTTCTTTATACTAAAGCAATTTCCGAAAGACTATAATAACATACTAAAAATGAGAATTGTCAAAGTCAAAGAACAAATAATCAGTCCATAAAGGGTTACCCATTTACTTTGGGCGTCTGAATATCACTTGTCAAACATTATCGAGCGCATTTCCCATGATTACAAAGTCAGCGTAGGATGACTTATTTTTCTGTATTTGCTTTCGGAAAAGAAGCCTCAGCACCAAGATGAACTCTCTTGTGACTGAAACGCGAAACTGACTTTCATTAACGTATCCTCCATCTTATTTTCTCAGAATTTTCGTAACTAGAATTTTTTATGCACGTTGTAAGAGGCTTGAGGTTTGACACAACTTCTGTCTTATATACGCACCGTATCCGTTTCAACAGCATCTTTTTCGCTTCTTGTAGAATGTTATCAGTGTTTTCGTGTTCATCTATTTCATTTTCTTTTTCTATTACACGCTATGATAACGGTGTCCCGACATACACTCCTGGAAATTGAAATAAGAACACCGTGAATTCATTGTCCCAGGAAGGGGAAACTTTATTGACACATTCCTGGGGTCTGATACATCACATGATCACACTGACAGAACCACAGGCACATAGACACAGGCAACAGAGCATGCACAATGTCGGCACTAGTACAGTGTATATCCACCTTTCGCAGCAATGCAGGCTGCTATTCTCCCATGGAGACGATCGTAGAGATGCTGGATGTAGTCCTGTGGAACGGCTTGCCATGCCATTTCCACCTGGCGCCTCAGTTGGACCAGCGTTCGTGCTGGACGTGCAGACCGCGTGAGACGACGCTTCATCCAGTCCCAAACATGCTCAATGGGGGACAGATCCGGAGATCTTGCTGGCCAGGGTAGTTGACTTACACCTTCTAGAGCACGTTGGATGGCACGGGATACATGCAGACGTGCATTGTCCTGTTGGAACAGCAAGTTCCCTTGCCGGTCTAGGAATGGTAGAACGATGGGTTCGATGACGGTTTGGATGTACCGTGCACTATTCAGTGTCCCCTCGACGATCACCAGAGGTGTACGGTCAGTGTAAGTGATCGCTCCCCACACCATGATGCCGCGTGTTGGCACTGTGTGCCTCGGTCGTATGCAGTCCTGATTGTGGCGCTCACCTGCACGGCGCCAAACACGCATACGACCATCATTGGCACCAAGGCAGAAGCGACTCTCATCGCTGAAGACGACACGTCTCCATTCGTCCCTCCATTCACGCCTGTCGCGACACCACTGGAGGCGGGCTGCACGATGTTGGGGCGTGAGCGGAAGACGGCCTAACGGTGTGCGAACCGTAGCCCAGCTTCATGGAGACGGTTGCGAATGGTCCTCGCCGATACCCCAGGAGCAACAGTGTCCCTAATTTGCTGGGAAGTGGCGGTGCGGTCCCCTACGGCACTGCGTAGGATCCTACGGTCTTGGCGTGCATCCGTGCGTCGCTGAGGTCCGGTCCCAGGTCGACGGGCACGTGCACCTTCCGCCGACCACTGGCGACAACATCGATGTACTGTGGAGACCTCACGCCCCACGTGTTGAGCAATTCGGCGGTACGTCCACCCGGCCTCCCGCATGCCCACTATACGCCCTCGCTCAAAGTCCGTCAACTGCACATACGGTTCACGTCCACGCTGTCGCGGCATGCTACCAGTGTTAAAGACTGCGATGGAGCTCCGTATGCCACGGCAAACTGGCTGACACTGACGGCGGCGGTGCACAAATGCTGCGCACCTAGCGCCATTCGACGGTCAACACCGCGATTCCTGGTGTGTCCGCTGTGCCGTGCGTGTGATCATTGCTTGTACAGCCCTCTCGCAGTGTCCGGAGCAAGTATGGTGGGTCTGACACACCGGTGTCAATGTGTTCTTTTTTCCATTTCCAGGAGTGTATAATTCCCAAGCGTATTTTCATTTCTTCACCAACTCTTCACTAAACACCGATTTTCCCCCCATCTTTTTCTTCTATCCTGTGCGAAACAGCTCGTTTGCACTTTGCTGTCGTGCACATCACATGAGGTTTTTCATTTGTGATATTAGTTTCCCACTCCTAAGCACATTTCATAGATATATGCTAACAATACGGTGGGTGAAACGTGTGTCGCACTAACTGCTGTAAAATAATGATAGTGGTACGGAAAGGACTCGGTCCTGATCTCAGTTCTCAGCATCGTGAACATTAGCACCAACCGGAGAAAAGGAGCACTGGGAGCGTAGTGGGTATGGGCGGCTCTGGCTATGCTTCAGGCAAAGGGGGAACCATTCAGCCACACGTGGTAGCCCGCAGACATAGGCGGTACTGTGTCAGTGGGTCGCCGCCAATACCCTGTGTGACGTCACTGGCAGCACCCAGGCGCTGTCTCCTTTCGCCTCAGTGCAGAGCATCACGTCACCGCGCCGGCATCCGCGTAGCGTCTGAGACGGGCTGTGCGCTTCCGCATTCGCCGGAGACGACGGAAATCAAGTCTCTTCCGAGACACAAAGAACGCTTCCGAAACAGAAAATAGTCGGCCCGTGAGGCAGAGCGATTCTAGGAGCTTCAGTCCGGAACCGCGCTACTGCTACAGTCGCAGGTTCGGATCCTGCCTCGGGTATGGGTGTGTGTGATGCCCTTGGGTTAGTTAGGTTTAAATAGTTCTAAGTTCTTTGGGACTGATTATCTCAGATTTCCCATTGTGCTAAGAGCCATTTGAATCATTTTTTGAAACGAAAATACTGCACCATTTACACTGATTGTCCAAAGCTCGTAACGTGGCACTTGGATACCACTGAATGTTGTCACAAGGGCACTATATTGCACATGAGCATGCAGCATCTCCGTGTCCTTCACACTGATCACTCTACGTCTGACGCTATTCACGTCCCTTATAAAGCATATTAGATCAGTTCCCACGAGATCTACAGTGTGTCCGAGAAGTCCCCATAAATCTAGGTCCATACAGCGTATTGGAGTATTTACGTAAAAGCTATGTATCCAGCGGATGTGAAGGTGCATCATCGAACCTATGCATCTCCATCTTCTCCTTAATATCTTACAGAGTATCTCAGGCGTTATGCTTTGGAAAGCTTCCTAAAAATTTGTGTATGTGGCGACATTGAGGCACATGAAAATTGATTATATTGAGTTGTCTCGCTTGGTAAAGTCCAGAATTCGTGGTAGTCAGCTCAGTGGGACTAGAGATGTTGCTGAAGCACGCCCAAACTAGTTTCCACGAAAATGTTCATCGAGAAGCTCACACACCAAAATAGTAAGCTGTGTTGGAGCTCCGTCCTGTTGTAAGTACAGTTAATGGATGATTCCCTTGACTCTTAGCTGACGTTGTCGCACTTCAGTTTAACAAAGTGTCCCTGATCCTTCGTCATGCAGCGACACTGTGTCATCAAAAGTATACGGACACCTAGCTGAAAATGACTTACAAGTTCATAGCGCCCTTCATCGGTAATGCTGGAATTCAATATGGTGTTGGCCCACCCTTAGCCTTGATGACAGCTCCCACGCTCACAGGCATACGTTCAATCAGGTGCTGGAAGGTTTCTTGGGGAATGGCAGCCCATTCTTCATGAAGTGCTGAACTGAGGAGAGGTATTTATGTCGGTCGGTGAGGCCTGGCACGAAGTCGGCGTTCCAAAACATCCCAAAGGCGTTCTATAAGATCAGGTCAGGACTCTGCGCAGGCATGTTATTGTCGTGTAACTACTACGCCACAGGCCGTGCATTATGTACAGGTGCTCGACCGTGTTGAAAGATCCAGTCGCCATCCCCGAATTTCTCTTCAACAGTGGCAAGCAAGAAGGTGCTTAAAACATCAATGTAGGCCTGTGCTGTGATAGTGCCACACAAAACAACAAGGGGTGCAAGCCCGCTCCATGAAAAGCACGACCACACCATAATACCAACGCCTCCGAATTTTACTGTTCTCACTACACACGCTGGCAGATGTTCAGCGGGCATTCGCCAGACCCACACCCTGCCTTCGGATCGCCACATTGTGTACCACACAAAGTCTTTCCAATGTTCAGTCGTCCAATGTTTACGCTCCTGACAGCAAGCCAGACGTCGTTTGGCATTTACCGGCTTGATGTAAGGCTTATGAGCATCCACTCGACCATGAACTCCAAGTTTTCTCACCTCCCGCCTAACTGTCGTAGTACTTGCAGTTGATCCTGATGCAATCTGGAATTGCAGTGTGATGGTCTGGATAGATTTTTGCCTATTACACATGACCACCCTCTTCAACTGTCAGCAGGCTCTGTCAGCCAACAAACGAGGCCGGCCTCTACACTTTTGTGTTATACATGTGCCTTCACGTTTCCACTTCACTATCACATCGGAAACAGTGGACCTAGGGATATTTAGGATTATTGAAATCTCGCGTACAGAAGTATGACGCAAGTGACACCCAATCACCTGACGACGTTCGAAGTCCGTGAGTTCCGCGGAGCGCCCCATTCTGCTCTCTCACGATGTCTAATGACTACTGATGTCGCTGATATGGAGTACATGGCAATAGGTGGCAGCACAATGCACCTAATATGAAAAACATATGTTTTCGGGGATGTCCGGATGCTTTTGATCACATAGTGTATATTGAGAAATACATCCAATATAGGTATCACGTTACACAAGAATTCCTTAGAACAAAGTTTTTAGCAAGTACCCCTAATAAAACTTCTGAAAATACGACTGTAGCGTTCATATCCACCTTCTACAGGGTGTTACAAAAAGGTACGGCCAAACTTTCAGGAAACATTCCTCACACACAAATAAAGTAATGATGTTATGTGGACATGTGTCCGGAAACGCTTAATTTCCATGTTAGAGCTCATTTTAGTTTCGTCAGTATGTACTGTACTTCCTCGATTCACCGCCAGTTGGCCCAATTGAAGGAAGGTAATGTTGACTTCGGTGCTTGTGTTGACATGCGACTCATTGCTCTACAGTACTAGCATCAAGCACATCAGTAGGTAGCAGCAACAGGTTAGTGTTCATCACGAACGTGGTTTTGCAATCAGTGCAATGTTTACAAATGCGAAGTTGGCAGATGCCTATTTGATGTATGGATTAGCGCGGGGCAATAGCCGTGGCGCGGTACGTTTCTATCGAGACTGATTTCCAGAACGAAGGTGTCCCGACAGGAAGACGTTCGAAGCAACTGATCGGCGTCTTAGCGAGCACGGAACATTCCAGCCTATGACTCGCGACTGGGGAAGACCTAGAACGACGAGGACACCTGCAATGGACGAGGCAATTCTTCGTGCAGTTGATGATAACCCTAATGTCAGCGTCAGAGAAGTTGTTGCTGTACAAGGTAACGTTGACCACGTCACTGTATGGAGAGTGCTATGGGAGAACCAGTTGTTTCCGTACCATGTACACGTGTGCAGGCACTGTCAGCAGATGATTAGTTTCCACGGGTACACTTCTACGAATGGTTCATCCAACAATGTGTGAATCCTCATTACAGTGCAAATGTTCTCTTTGCGGATGAGGCTTAATTCCAACGTGTTCAAATTGTAAATTTTCACAACCAACATGTGTGGGCTGACGAGAATCCGCACGCAATAGTGCAATCACGTCATCAACACAGATTTTCTGTGAAAGTTTGGGTAGGCATTGTTGGTGATGTCTTGATTGGGCCCCATGTTCTTCCACCTACGCTCAATGGAGCACGGTATAATGATTTCATACGGGATACTCTACCTGTGCTGCTAGAACATGTGCCTTTACAAGTACGACACAACATGTGGTTCATGCACGATGGAGCTCCTGCACATTTCAGTCGAGGTGTTCGTACGCTTCTCAACAACAGATTCGGTGACCGACGGATTGGTAGAGGCGGACCAATTCCATGGCCTCCACGCTCTCCTGACCTCAACCCTCTTGACTTTCATTTATGGGGGCATTTGAAAGCTCTTGTCTACGCAATCCCGGTACCAAATGTAGAGACTCTTCGTGCTCGTATTGTGGACGGCTGTGATACAATACGCCATTCTCCAGGGCTGCATCAGCACATCACGGATTCCATGCGACGGAGGGTGGAAGCATGTATCCTCGCTAACGGAGGACATTTTGAACATTTCCTGTAACAAAGTGTTTGGAGTCACGCTGGAACGTTCTGTTGCTGTGTGTTTCCATTCCATGATTAACGTGATTTGAAGAGAAGTAATAAAATGAGCTCTAACATGGAAAGTAAGCCTTTCCGGACACATGTCCACATAACATATTTTCTTTCTTTGTGTGTGAGGAATGTTTCCTGAAAGTTTGGTCGTACCTTTTTGTAACGCCCTGTATATGTTAATTTAGCAACCAAAATGCCATAAACGACTCTATGCTAATTTAATTCTTTTTCAAATTTGTGAATTATTACAGTTATTATACCAGAGGTTGAAAATACCGCTAAACCTGTAAAGTTTTTTTATTCAGAACACGACCAGTTTTGGGCTCTTATACGCCCATCTTCAGGTGTTATAACTTCGTGCTGCGACCCCAAGCGACACAGTGGACGCGTACAGGACATGGTGTATTACCAGCGAGCGCAGAGCAATCCGTGTTGTGCCCTTTAGCCCACAGACACTGGTGTCTGCCTGGTAATTCCCCCAGCTTGGAGTAGGGGCAAAGGTGCTCTGCGCTCGCTGGTAATACACTGAATCCTGTACTCATCCACCGCGGCGCTCTGGGTCACAAAACGAAGTTATAATACCTGAAGATGGGCGTATAAGAGCCCGAAACCGATTGTGTTCTAAATAGAAGAACCTTACAACTATAGCTGTATTTTCAACCTCTGGTACAATGTTCAGTTGCGGATGTTCCTCGGACATCATTGTTTACAGTTATTATAATTTTTGTTTTCTACGGTCTTGTGTCTGATCTAAAGGGGCCTGCCATAGTTTCTCCTCCTGTGCTAACTCTTCACCTCAAAGTGGCACCTCCATTCAACATCCTCAATTATTGCTTGTATATATTCTAATCTCTTGTCTTCCCCTATAATTTTTGCCCTATCTGGCTCCCTGTGGAACCGAGGAATTTATTACGTGATGTCTTAACGCATCATATCTTTTCTTCTAGTTAGCGTTTTCTCATTCCGTATCAGTTCTCATCCGTTTTTGTACCACCGCAACTGCAACGTTCGATTCTCTTATTTTCTGGTATTCCCGCAGCCTATGCTCCACTTCCGTACAACGCTGTACTTCAGATGTTGATTCTAAGTGATTTCTTTCTCAATTTAAGTTCTACGTTTGACACTAGCAGATTTCCACTGGCAAGGAATGCTGTCTTCGCCCATGCTCGTCTATTTCTTATAATCTCCTTGGTTCGCCTGACATGCGTCATTTTTCTTCCAAGATAACAGGCGTCTTTCACTTCGTCTGCTACATGGTCCCATGCTGATTTTGCCACTATTGTTTCTCCTATTGCTGTTTAATACTTTTGTCTTTCTTTGGTTTTCTCTCAATTCAAATTTTGTCTTCAGCAGACGATTCATCCTACCTAACTGTTCTTGAAAGTATTCTTCATTTTCACAGGGCTATTCATAAAGTAACTAACGTTTACTTTTTTTTAATGTGAATGCAGTTACAGGGTTTGTTTCACAATGCTGTGAATAGTTTCCAACCGCTTTGAGACATTTATCGTAGCTTTTGACGAGCTCTGAAATTCCGCAATCGCTGATTCTAGCGCCTGTGACTGAAACCAACCTACATCACTGAATTCAGCTTTTCGTCATCGCCAAAGTGCTTCGAGCCAAGCCTCTTTTTCGTGTGCGTGAAGAGATCGTAGTCGCTATGTGCCAACTCAGTGCTGTAGGGAGAATAGTGCAATACTTCCCATCTGAACTCTAGCAATTGATCGCGCTGTACGCTGACGGGCGTTGTCATGCAGGAGAAGCGTACCAGAGTTTGTTTCGAATGGCCCTTCTCACGTTCGTTAGTGTGTTACGATAACTTTCAGCGTTAATTGTGGCATTTCTCCCCAAGGACTTCACTAGCAAAGTTCCTCTTCTGTGCCAGAAGACAGTTACCATAAGTTTCCTACTGGAAAGGAATGACGACACTTTAAGGTTTTTCCGGTGGGCGGTATGACCCCACTGCGTTGACTGAAGCTTTGTTTCTGCATTCGCTTACTGCACCAATGTCTCATCTCTTGTCATAGTCTGGACGAGAACACCATTACCGTTTCTTTCGTAATGCAGTGGTTATCCTTTTGTTCCTCAGAAGAAAGTATAGGCACCCATCTAGAATTAAATATACAGTAACCCAAATATTTGGTAATCTCTTTGTACAGAAGAGTATGTATACTGTGTAGATAATGGACACAAAGCTCCCCGATGGTGAATCAGCTGTTTGCTCTTTCATCCACCAAGCGAATCGGATCTGTATTCATGATACTCGTTCGATCTCTTTTCTTTTAATCATGGACACTGGTTCAGCCATTTTTTGAACACAACGCACCATTCATTGTCTTACAGCACGTTCAGTTATTACGTTTGGCCCATAAACTTCTAAAAGTTCGCGATCGATTTCATTAGCTTTACAGTTTTTTTTTTGTTTTTTTGTTTTGTTTTTTCCACAAGAAACCTTATTACAAAACGTACCTTACAATTACCGGTACTTGTGATTGCACACATTTTGAAAGCACGTGGCTCGGAGAGGGGCAAAGACATAACCTTATTTCTTCGCTGCTCCCTGCGTCCTGGTTCAATTAGTATTCCACCGCAAGAGTGGCGCCACTATCTCTGCTACTACGCACACTGTATCAAAACGGAAGTTACTTTATCAAAAGCCACATATATCATCAGCGAGTGAATCACTCATAGCCTTTTGCTCTGAATTTCAGTCATACTTCCGAGCCTTTTGGTTTATTTCCCTGACTATTTCTTCGATATTCAGAATGTCCCAGAAATTATTCGACAAACTTCGAGGGGTTGTAAAGGATGTCTTGAGGAACAAATCGAACATAGAGACATGTGTCCTCTCCGGAAACGTCATCCAACGACGCCACAGAGCAGCGAAGTTATAGACGCCCTCACCCGCCACTAGGCCACCGATTCAACAGCAAACATGACTTTGTACACTGACGGACCGAAGGCGGAATGTCTCGCAATATCGTTTGTTTTACAGTGATCGCGACTGATTGCCACCACCGCCAGTGCAGAAGATAGTGCTAACTACAGTGTAGACAGGTCTGGCCTCCAATTAATGCGATGCTCTGCTCCCTTGATGAATGACGGCTTCGAACATGGGTTTCCATCTGCAGTTAATTTTTTTCATGTATACCGAAAAAAACTGGAAATTTTAGAGAGTTCCAGAAGAAAAATAAGCCTACAGACTTGTCATAGTGGTAACACCGGTTACCATCAGATCACCGAAGTTAAGAGCTGTTGGGCTGGGCTAGCTCTTGGATGGGTGACCATCCGGTCTGCCGAGCGCTGTTGGCAAGTGGGGTGCACTCAGCTCTTGTGAGGCAAACTGAGGAGCTACTTGACTAAGAAGTAGCGTTCCGGTCTCGGAAACCGACATACGGACGGGAGAACGGTGTGTTGACCACAAGCCCTCCATATCCACATCCAGCGACGCCTATGGGCTGAGGATGACAACGGCGGCCGGTCGATACCGTTGGACCTTCATGGCATGTTCGGGAGTAGGTGTTTTCTTTTTCCTTTTTTTTAGAAAAATAAACTGAGGGTGCAAACCCGTGGCCGAAACCGTCACCCAACAAGGCAACAGAGTATCGCATTCACAGCAGACGGCCGCGCTGGGTAGCTGCGCGGTTTGAGGGGCCTTGTCACGGTTTCGAGACCTCCCTCGGTCATGGGTGTGCGTGTTGTCCTTAGTGTAAGCCGGTGTAAATTAGATTAAGTAGGGTGTAAGCTTAGGGACCGATGACCTATGCTGTTCGGTCCCATAGTATCTTACTGCAAATTTCCAAATTTCACAGCACACAAGGCCTTTCTACGGAAAAGCCAACTGCATTCGTCCACTGGCGATTGTAACAATCAGTCGCGATCACTGAATAACAAGCAACATTGCGAGACGTTCCGCGTGCTGTCCGTCAGCGTACAAAGTCACGTTCGCCTGTAACTTCGCCGCTCTGTAGCGTCGTTGGAAGCCATCCTTGATCTGTTCCTCAAGACTCCCTCTCCACTCCCTTGAAGTTTGTCACAACATTTCTAGAACACCCTTCCATTCTGTCCCCTCTGTGATCGTGTACGTACAGTACAACGCTGGCCATTAAAACTGCAATACAGAGTGAATAGCAAATAACGAAATTGTATATGCTGTCTGTAATTTGGGAGTATATAGGGAGTGAAATTTAGCATAATAAACTGCTATCTCTGGCAACAAAGGCCCCAATTCTGCAGGGCATCCAGTTGAACTGACCTTGGATGCATATACAAGTATAGTATTCCACGCTGCTTCAGTTCTGTGCCCGCGTTCATAAATCGTATTGGCTGGCGAGTGGTGGTGTTCCGGTCTCCTTGGAACCTATTACCAGATGTTTTCAATGAGTGAGGGATCTGGAGAACGCACTGGCAAGGGCAATAGTTGAACACACTCTGTAATGAGGTGTGTCAGGACAGCACAGGCAACAAGTCGTCTTGCGTTATCTTGTCGAAAGGTAGTAAATTGTTTGACATTTAAGTCTTCCAGTCAGCGCTTTGGAAGGTGCTGTATCCAGCCCAGACACTCTCAAACAAGTGTCGCGAAGCACAAGGATCCGACAGTGTGTGATAATCAACAGGTCTCCCGCGGACGAAATAGTTGAAAGGACATCACCGATACGGATTGGTGTACTGTAATCAACGTCGCAGTCGATAATGCAACAAGGAAAACGTGAGAATATGCGTAGGGGAGCCGATGGGAGGCATTCTACGTAGCCATTTTGTTACAGCCGTAATGCCGGTCCTGTTTGTACACTACAGCAGATCCAGTTGAACCGTCTCTTTGCTATATTGTGCAGCTGTTTACGAAATGAATTTACCACCCCTTTCGTTCGGATGCGTTGAAGTCACAATTCGGCACGTCAAATGTATCCTCTCCTAACGACTAGACACACGTTATTTTTTTTTTTTTGTATGTATAGTAGTTTGTTTACTTCCCCCTGGTGATATGCCGGAAAATAAGCCACAGTACCTTTACTTTCAAGCAGCAGCACAAGATTTCTATCGTTTATAGATGTTGTTGTTGTTGTTGTTGTTGTCTTCAGTCCTGAGACTGGTTTGATGCAGCTCTCCATGCTACTCTATCCTGTGCAAGCTGCTTCATCTCCCAGTACCTACTGCAACCTACATCCTTCTGAATCTGCTTAGTGTACTCATCTCTCGGTCTCCCTCTACGATTTTTACCCTCCACGCTGCCCTCCAATGCTAAATTTGTGATCCCTTGATGCCTCAAAACATGTCCTACCAACCGATCCCTTCTTCTAGTCAAGTTGTGCCACAAACTTCTCCTCTCCCCAATCCTATTCAATACCTCCTCATTAGTTACGTGATCTATCCACCTTACCTTCAGTATTCTTCTGTAGCACCACATTTCGAAAGCTTCTATTCTCTTCTTGTCCAAACTAGTTATCGTCCATGTTTCACTTCCATACATGGCTACACTCCAAACAAATACTTTCAGAAACGACTTCCTGATACATAAATCTATATTCGATGTTAACAAATTTCTCTTCTTCAGAAACGCTTTCCTTGCCATTGCCAGTCTACATTTTATATCCTCTCTACTTCGAGCATCATCAGTTATTTTACTTCCTAAATAGCAAAACTCCTTTACTACTTTAAGTGTCTCATTTCCTAATCTAATTCCCTCAGCATCACCCGATTTAATTTGACTACATTCCATTATCCTCGTTTTGCTTTTGTTAATGTTCATCTTATATCCTCCTTTCAAGACACTGTCCATTCCGTTCAACTGCTCTTCCAAGTCCTTTGCCGTCTCTGACAGAATTACAATGTCATCGGCGAACCTCAAAGTTTTTACTTCGGTTCCATGAATTTTAATACCTATTCCAAATTTTTCTTTTGTTTCCTTTACTGCTTGCTCAATATACAGATTGAATAACATCGGGGAGAGGCTACAACCCTGTCTCACTCCTTTCCCAACCACTGCTTCCCTTTCATGCCCCTCGACTCTTATTACTGCCATCTGGTTTCTGTACAAATTATAAATAGCCTTTCGCTCCCTGTATTTTACCCCTGCCACCTTTAGAATTTGAAAAAGAGTATTCCAGTCAACATTGTCAAAAGCTTTCTCTAAGTCTACAAATGCTAGAAACGTAGGTTTGCCTTTTCTTAATCTTTCTTCTAAGATAAGTCGTAAGGTCAGTATTGCCTCACGTGTTCCAACATTTCGACGGAATCCAAACTGATCCTCCCCGAGGTCCGCATCTACCAGTTTTTCCATTCGTCTGTAAAGAATTCGCGTTAGTATTTTGCAGCCGTGGCTTATTAAACTGATAGTTCGGTAATTTTCACATCTGTCAGCACCTGCTTTCTTTGGGATTGGGATTATTATATTCTTCTTGAAGTCTGAGGGTATTTCGCCTGTCTCATACATCTTGCTCACCAGCTGGTAGAGTTTTGTCATGACTGGCTCTCCCAAGGCCGTCAGTAGTTCTAATGGAATGTTGTCTACTCCGGGGGCCTTGTTTCGACTCAGGTCTTTCAGTGCTCTGTCAAACTCTTCACGCAGTATCGTATCTCCCATTTCGTCTTCATCTACATCCTCTTCTATTTCCACAATATTGTCCTCAAGTACATCGCCCTTGTATAAACCTTCTATATACTCCTTCCACCTTTCTGCCTTCCCTTCTTTGCTTAGAACTGGGCTGCCATCTGAGCTTTTGATATTCATACACGTGGTTCTCTTCTCTCCAAAGGTCTCTTTAATTTTCCTGTAGGCAGTATCTATCTTACCCCTAGTGAGATAAGCTTCTACATCCTTACATTTGTCCTCTAGCCATCCCTGTTTAGCCATTTTGCACTTCCTGTCGATCTCATTTTTGAGACGTTTGTATTCCTTTTTGCCTGCTTCATTTACTGCATTTTTATATTTTCTCCTTTCATCAATTAAATTCAATATTTCTTCTGTTACCCAAGGATTTCTAGCAGCCCTCGTCTTTGTACCTACTTTATCCTCTGCTGCCTTCACTACTACATCCCTCAGAGCTACCCATTCTTCTTCTACTGTATTTCTTTCCCCTATTCCTGTCAATTGTTCCCTTATGCTCTCTCTGAAACTCTGTACAACCTCTGGTTCTTTCAGTTTATCCAGGTCCCATCTCCTTAATTTCTCACATTTTTGCAGTTTCTTCAGTTTTAATCTACAGGTCATAACCAATAGATTGTGGTCAGAGTCCACATCTGCCCCTGGAAATGTCTTACAACTTAAAACCTGGTTCCTAAATCTCTGTCTTACCATTATATAATCTATCTGATACCTTTTAGTATCTCCAGGGTTCTTCCACGTATACAACCTTCTTTCATGATTCTTAAACCAAGTGTTAGCTATGATTAAGTTGTGCTCTGTGCAAAATTCTACTAGGCGGCTTCCTCTTTCATTTCTTAGCCCCAATCCATATTCACCTACTATGTTTCCTTCTCTCCCTTTTCCTACACTCGAATTCCAGTCACCCATTACTATTAAATTTTCGTCTCCCTTCACTATCTGAATAATTTCTTTTATTTCATCGTACATTTCTTCAATTTCTTCATCATCTGCAGAGCTAGTTGGCATATAAACTTGTACTACTGTAGTAGGTGTGGGCTTCGTATCTATCTTGGCCACAATAATGCGTTCACTATGCTGTTTGTAGTAGCTTACCCGCATTCCTATTTTCCTATTCATTATTAAACCTACTCCTGCATTACCCCTACTTGATTTTGTGTTTATAACCCTGTAGTCACCTGACCAGAAGTCTTGTTCCTCCTGCCACCGAACTTCACTAATTCCCACTATATCTAACTTTAACCTATCCATTTCCCTTTTTAAATTTTCTAACCTACCTGCCCGATTAAGGGATCTGACATTCCACGCTCCGATCCGTAGAACGCCAGTTTTCTTTCTCCTGATAACGACATCCTCCTGAGTAGTCCCCGCCCGGAGATCCGAATGGGGGACTATTTTACCTCCGGAATATTTTACCCAAGACAATGCCATCATCATTTAATCATACAGTAAAGCTGCATGTCCTCGGGAAAAATTACGGCTGTAGTTTCCCCTTGCTTTCAGCCGTTCGCAGTACCAGCAGAGCAAGGCCGTTTTGGTTAATGTTGCAAGGCCAGATCAGTCAATCATCCAGACTGTTGCCCCTGCAACTACTGAAAAGGCTGCTGCCCCTCTTCAGGAACCACACGTTTGTCTGGCCTCTCAACAGATACCCCTCCGTCGTGGTTGCACCTACGGTACGGCCATCTGTATCGCTGAGGCACGCAAGCCTCCCCACCAACGGCAAGGTCCATGGTTCATGGGGGGGGGTTTATAGATGTATAAAAAATATATAGGATGCGTCCACACTCGCACCAACTGGGTGTCGTTTCCGCATTGTCCAGTAGCAAAAAAGCCTCCCGCCATCACATATTTGTCGACGAATAAAGGATGTAATTACAATTTTAGAAAGCCCTATAGTCTTTTTTTTAGTTTATCAATTTCACCACGAAAACTTTCCGTATCTTTGATACTTATAAATCCAACCAACATCCAGTGGCGTCTTACAAATATTCATACAGCCAAGCTGGGGTTTGTTTCAGTTCATTCCATGCTTAGCCACCATAGACCTACCTATCGCCATGCAAATCATACAAATTTCCCCTGACTAAGAAATCATTGTAAGTGCAATATATACTAGACTACGTCAATTTGGAGCTATTTTTCAGGGGCCAAGCAGTTGGTGACGAAATCGCAAAACTGTTCTAGTCTAAGCACATTTTTAAGTTCCTGTTGCTTAGCACCGTACCTGTTTAACACTTGGAACAGCAGGAGGATCACCACGAGGATGACCTGTTGCTGCAGCTGGCAGAATTGAGTTTGTCACGAAAGAACAAAAAGGTCTGTTAGAGACTCGTGCAAAGATTTTGTTTGTTACATGTACGAATAACGGCGACTTACTGATACAGACCTGTTTAGATCCTATAACTTGTGTGTGGAAGCTGCATTTTCAAAAAGGAATACCATGTTATGTAGAAACCTCCTACAGGCTTGAATACAAAGGATGCTTTATTCCAAGAGTAAAATCGACTTCTGTTTGTCCCTTTCAGCGCACCAGCTGTATGTAACTGAATAATCACTATCAGTCCTTCGTCATTCAGTTATTCAAGTGTGTGCAGGATGTCTGTGAATAAGGAAACGCCGTAATTTTAATAGTGCATCTGAAGAGTGGTAGTGCGTGTATTGTGCAAAGAATGGTCATGCTTTAGTTATCGCTACTAAAGGGGAATAGAGATCGCACAAGTCTTGTTACTCAAGATCACAACTGTAGCCACATATTAGAAAAATTTTCTAGAGCTCTTACTTCCTCAATATGTTACGACAGTTAGCCTTGAGGACTACAGTTTCGCTGGGAAAAAAGGCAATGTTACTGCTTCCAACGTGTCTGAGGGGGTGACATCAAGAAATACGTGTAACTGACTAAGTGTCGTCGCCACGTGAATGCTTTTGATTGCTACATGACCCCTACACAACTTGTACCGTTACTACGTGATATATATCGTACAGATTTTATTTGCTACCTGACGTGTTTAAAAGGGATGAGCTCATTTAAAAAGTATGATCCCTGCTTTAAGCGCTATGATTCGAATGTGTGATGCCACATTGATGAAACACCATCAATTAAAATGTATTGTATTGAAAGTATAGGTGAAAAGATCACTACTAATAATAATAATACTATTAATAATAATAATAATAATGTATTTTACATATCCATTGTTGCTGTTGTAGCTATTTATGAAAATGTAAAATTAGTTTGAGAAATAAATGAATTTTTACCTCACAGTCTGTGTAGTTTCTTTTTCACACCTTGATAGTGTACAGTTTCATCCAGACACTATGTGTTTTTCTTCAAGCACAGGAGATATAATTTTAGACCTCTTCTATATGTCATAGGAAACGAACAGTCACATGCCTCCTGCTCCCATAAGCAAATGCATGCTGCAAGATGGGCATAATTCCACGCAACCATTCTGTATATTTTATTATTCTCCGTCTTAAACTTCTCCTCCTTAATACCACTCATCTTCTGAAAAACTAATGCCATTTGTGTCCTGCACAGCCTTTATCCACTCAAGCTCCAAAGAAACGTATAGGCATGCGCATTCAAATACAGACGTATGTAAATGAGCAGAATACGACGCTGCGGTCGGCAATCCGACGGACTTGGACAGGACAATGCGACACCCCACACGAGCAGAAATGCTACAGAATGGCTCCAGGAACACTCTTCTGAGTTTAAACATTTCCGCTGGCTCCCAAACTCCCCAGACATGAACATTATTGAGCGTATCTGGGAAGCCTTGTAACGTGCTGTTCAGAAGAGATCTCCACCCCCTCATACTCTTACGGATTTATGGACAGCCCTCTAGGATTCATGGAGTCAGTTCCCTCCAGCACTAATTCAGACCTTATGTGAGTCAATGGCACGCCGTGTTGCGGCACTTCTGCGCGCTCGCAGCGGCGGGGGGCGGGGGGGGGGGGGGGGGGGGGGGGGGGGGGGGCTACACGATATTAGGCAGATGTACCAGTTTAACTTCGGCTCTTCAGTGTGTAGACATATATACACAGGGACAAGTTTTCTTGTAAATAACAGTAACAACAACAACAAAAAAGATGTATGGTAACATTTTTTCCGTTTATTGGGTTCACAAGGATACAATATAGTTCTTGTGATTACAATTCAGTTCTTGAGGTACAATATAGTTCTTGAGGTACAATTTGACTCTGCTATTCCATGGCAGAGATGCAGAGATACTTTTAAGTTACATACTACAACAGTAACACTGGTTGAGAATATTTTTTACAATATTTTTTCAGCACCACAATTTTTCCACATATCTACGCTAAAAACTACAGCAGAGATACTTTTTTTTACCACTACTACAACTAAATTCCACAGTTCCGGTACCATAGATTTTACAAGAATTGTGATGGAGTGTGAGCTATATAGATTTATACGCTTAAAAAGTAATCTGACTTGGATGGCTAGCGGCAGAGGAAAACTTAATAACTATGATATTTACAAGACGCACAGGATACACATACGCTGTGTGTGAGTAACTAAATATAAACATTTTTTTCTGTTTATGCTTCTTTTAAACTTTTTAAACACACACACACACTAGGTTACTTACACTATGATATCTCTCTCTCTCTCTCTCACCCATCCATCCCCCCCTCCACCCCCCCCCCCCCCCCCCCCACACACACACACTGATTCTCTCCCTCTCACTCAATCAGGATCCCCCACCCCTTCTCTCACTACAAATGAGTAGTGTGAGTTTCAATCCCAGCATCATAAATTACTCCTTTATAATGAGGCGACAGGCCGATTTTAGACTGCAGCACAGTGCACACCTGGTGTCCTCTCGGTCGAATACTAGGTTACAGTATTATTCATCATATGCCGCAGCTGCGACGTATCACCGTGAACACCGCTGTACAGGCACCACCAGTAGTGTTCAATAGAAAGGGCTCTCAACGACATACCACGAAAACCGTTACCCCGCCTCTGGAATGCACCTTACAATCTGCAATACGCATACATTTTTGATCACAGACCTACTAACTCCACAATCGGCAATCCATTCGCCTCCTCTTTCACCATGCCGATAACCTTCTTGTTCTGCGGAACAATACCACAAGAATTACCGGCCCTGTATGAAGTCGTGTCGAATTCATTACCGTGACACCTCATTACTTCATATAGCTCACAGTTCTTCACATACATGAAGCTATCTGTACCCAAATAAAGTAATTTAGTGTATGCAAAATAAGTTTTTGCAAATTCATAATGAAAGCGGTACATGTGAAGTTTGGATAGGTCTAGTATGCACATCCCTACATAAATAGGTTTCGTAAACTCGACTGCAGTCCTCGCCATCTCCACAGCAACAAAGTTCTTAATGAACATGGTGACCTGCTTAAAATTTGATGTGACAATGCAGTTTCTTACGCCATAACATGCATCCCATTCGGTTTTAATCAAAATTTCGCGTCGTTCCCTCAAATTCTCCTTTGTTTCACCGAGAATTGAATTATTCATTAATTTATAAATATATTTCTCAAAGTCACATATCACGGAAGTTCTCTGTCTCGTATTCAGATTAATATACTCCAACCAAGGAGACTGCTTGAAGGAGATAGCCCATGGGACTGTAACCAGCTCCATCCCCAAGCTGAGTCTCTGCTGGAGATTATGATAATTAATAATGTATCTCCGCTTATCCCCCAGCGCTGTCATCAGTTTTGGGATGGAGCGGTAAATCGGAGTGCGCATCATGCAAAATAATAGGGTATGTGAGTGCTACCTTCACCACATACGCTACATCAGAATCAGCTGTCATAGATACCATGATTTTTCACCTCATGCCTTGCATTAGTCTTTGGGCACCCACCAAACCTCACCAATCGGCAGTGATTGCTGCATGGCTTGCCTGTATAGGTTATTCACATCCAACTACATTATGTAACTTGAATCAAGGGATGCATTGAATCTGTCACCCATCCGTGGGTTACTTGCCTTCGCATGCCTGTGGACGCATTGCCAAAGTCCCCCATGGATCCCACACTCAAAGAAAAGCATGTCAGCATCGGTCAATAATTCGATGCTGCACTTCGTTTTCTTGAGCATTGTGTACCAAGACAACCCAGGTGCCATGTAATACAAGGCGGGATCCAGAGAATATGTGGTCATGCAAAGACTCCAGAATTTCTCGAAAATATCCACAAGCAAGTGATCGTCTACGTCCATGTAAAGCCATGCGTAGTCTCTTAAAGTGGAGATGTTGAAAACGGGTATGTGACTTCGTAACCGGTACTACAAATTGCACGTATTGTGAGCTGCGCCTCAGAACTTCTGAACAAACCTTCATTCTCCTTCAATTTGGTCATGGGAACACTGTCGCTGTAAAGATTATCACCCGCCCATAAAAGTTTTTCGACCTCAGTGAGCAGCCAAACCGCATCCCCTACATAACATTTGTAGCAGTTAAAACACGAATCAGAGGATGATACAATTTGTTACGCTGCCGCATATGGTAAGTGCTTTTCTGTGAAGGTGGTATGTGAGGTAGCGAGGTCACCTTCACAGCGGGTCACACGAGCGAGGAGGCTTTCCAAGTCGTCATACACTACAAACAGGCATCGCTCCTGGTGGTGAGAATTGTTAAATTTTATGAATTTGTTTTCCTCAGTAGGCATAATAACACGTATCAGGTCCTTGGAAGTGCATTCTACTAGATTGTAACTTGGCTGAAAAAAATAATTGATGCACGTTAAGCAAATATGCTTTACACAGTGATTGGTTGATAGTTGAGAGAAAAGGAGAAAGGGACATGTCCTTGATCCAAACATAATGATAACTGTCTATCTCCTCATTTTTCTCAGCGCAGAATAAGAGCATGCATCTATGCTCACAAGCAAATTTTGAGAAATTGAGTGTACCCATAACAATGTGCTTGTCCTGCTCGTTCTGATTTGCTTTCCTTCTACAGGCCATGAACATGAACTGGTATTCTGCGTCACAAATTTAGATATGTCCTGGATCTTGTTGGGGAACCCAACACCATAAAAAAAAATGGTTGAAATGGCTCTGAGCACTATGGGACTCAACTGCTGTGGTCATCAGTCCCCTAGAACTTAGAAGTACTTAAACCTAACTAACCTAAGGACGTCACACACATCCATGCCCGAGGCAGGATTCGAACCTGAGACCGTATCAGTCGCACGGTTCCGGACTGCGCGCCTAGAAACACGAGACCACCGCGGCCGGCAACAACACCATCAGAGTTGTACCCTCCAGGGACAGTATCTTTAGGTATGCAGTATGTACCATGGCGTTCAGGGTGATCCCTAAGGCTGGCCAGAGTTGCCAAGCAGTTCTAGGCGCTACAGTTGGGGACCGCGCGACTGCTACGGTCACAGGTTCGAATTCTGCCTCGGGAATGGATGTGTGTGATGTCCTCAGGTTAGTTAGGTTTAAGTAGTTCTAAGTTCTAGGGGACTGATTACCTCAGAAGTTAAGTCCCATAGTGCTCGGAGCCATTTGAACCATTTTTTTGATTCCTAAGACCGTAATTTCTCTCGAAGCCTGGACTGACCAGGCAAAACAAGCCTGATCCTTTCTATTTCCGAAGTTAATGCATGCCCTCTTAATAGCTATATCCTTAGGGAGCTTGATATAGCTAGAGCCTTCATTTACTGGATCACAGACATGTGTATGGATGTCCAGGTCTAGTATTCAGCTGAGTGCTTTAGCTGAACCTCTCACTTGCCTCTCGGTAAATCAGTCCATTGTAACACTCAAGGTGGGTTAACGAAACCACTTGGCGATTGATGTGCTCCGCGTTTTCATGCCATTTTCCCCCCAAGGATAATATGACGACTTGTCTCTTCATTACCAGAGTCAACTTGGGGGGAGGGGGGGGGTGGGAGGCGGAGAAATGGTGCAAGAGTTTGACGCAGAGCACCACAGTGCATTTAATGGTGGGATACTGTGGATCATTGGCTCTTTTGAGGACCTCCGTTTCTACGGCAGGAAGGCACGCCCTAAGAAACCTGACAGGATCACTGTATTCTCCGCCATATTCTAGATCCTTTTGAACGATGTTCTCTCCTCAAAGGCGCACGCGATCATCGAGTATTCTAACTGCAGTATGGTGTCACTGACCTGAAGTCCTTCGCTAAAAGGATGGGAGAGGGAACTGCCGCTACCCACAGGATCGTTGCTAGTACTAATACTATAAGCATAACAAGACGATGAAGCTGCTTGCAGTGATGTTTTGAGGAGTATGTGCCATACCTCGCGATATCGGTGAGGATGTGATGTTGGAGGACGATGTGGAGGAGACGCTGCTGGATCGGGTCAGTGTGAGCAGTCCTGCTGCTGTAGCCCTGACCTGCTTGCCTGAGGTAATATAGCCCATGGAGGCCAGTGTGGAGCTGGTGCGGGGGCGCCTTCCCATACGGTGACTAGCAGCACCACTGCTGGCAAAGCATGCCACACAGGACCCTGTCTCGATGTTATAGGCTTTGCTGTCCCCAGTGCTGAAGCCACGGCATATTGTGGGCATTATTTCCCTAACTCAGCTGCTGTATAAGAGAGAATAAAGAACTCAATTAAGTAAAACGTTCTAGACATTGATTGCTGCAAGGAAAGAAAGAACACTGATTCACTGATTATTTATCAGCAGAGTGAGTATGTATTATCTATTTCGATCTGGCTCCTTGGTATCTCCCTCATCTCCTGCACCCATCGTGGCATTTTGGGCTCTCCTTAACTGGGGAGGACCTATCCATTCATCTCACTGATATCACCTGCAACACAATGATCTAATAATAAACACATATACCCACAAAAACTAGGGGAGACAAAAATATCTTTTTAGAATATACACTCTCATGAGATCTGCGATGGAAATGAAAAAATTAATGGTTATATATACTGTGACAATACGAAATTCTTAGTAAAATGAAAAGAAATAACATTTATCGACTTTGAACCTCGAGATCATCTATAACAACAACATACTGTGTAAACGATGAAATTTTTTAAAAAGAAACTATGTATACATTACGTATCCTACAACAATACGAAATGGTGCTGCCACTACTGTTGCTATTGCTGCTGGTACAGCTGCAGCCACTGTTGTTGATGGTGCATCTGCTGCCACTGCTGTTGCTGCCACTGCTGTTACAGTTGCTGCGGCTGTTGCCTCTCGGCCTCTTCAGTTAGCCGCTGGACATATGCTGCAATAATAAGACATGTATTCAATACAGAATTCTTAGAGAAAAAAAGTTACAGTTATCGATTTTGATCCATCGAAATCATCTACAGACTTGCTGGTCATACCTGTACTACAAAGATGGAATGTATACTTACAAGGTTGTCGATGCTGCTGCTGCACCAGCTGCTGCCACTGCCTCTGCTGTTGCACCACAGCATTCATTTTACCCACGATTTGATGTTGGTAGATATGCGCTGAAAAAATAAGAAGAAATGTATTCAATACTTCGAAATTCTTAGCGGAAGACAAAAGTTAAGAGTTACCGATTCGAATCTGTACTTACCAGGTCATTCCCCATCCTGCTCCAAGAAACTCTGCCGTTTGCCGCCACTGGCACAACCCAATGGTGCTCGATGCAGTGAATGCTTCATATTTCACCTACACCGGTAATATGCATTCGAAATTGGAGCAAACTGACGATTAATGCACACGAGCGAGAGCTATGCTATCGACCTCACACTATGATGGTTGAAGACAGGATGAGGACGACTAGGAATTGAGTGGCCTTATATACCCTCTGGCCCCTCCACCCACAATTCCCTCCAGGGAGCCAACAGGAATGTACCATTCTACCCCACCTGAAGATGAATGCTAGCTGAACGCATTGGACAGGTCGGTGCACAGCGGACAAGTCTGTGCCAGTCTGCATGCACTGCCTGTGTCCTACTGGTTTGGGGGTTTTCCCAATTCTACAAACCGATACCTAAGATTAAATGCAGGTAACGGGGGTATTTCTCTCGAGTTGACGAAAAATGGTCGTAATTTGGGGAGGAGGAACGGGAGAAAAGTGGGCTACTTCTCTTAAGCTTAAAAAAGTGAAATATTGGAGCAAATGCAGTATTTAGTTGCGAACATCTGCAGCTTTACCAAAAATAATGGAACTTTGCAACAGCAGTGTACTTCACGAAGCATATTTGACTTGTGCTTTAAGTCAACTAGATGATCATAACATCTCCTCTTCCCCATCCACAATAATATCATAACACTTACACTGTACAAATTCTGCTTCATAGTACCACCTCCCTCTTTTTATGAAGAACCATTGACCATTTTTCTTGGAATGAATGCTTCCCTTCGGCATTTTGAGTTCACTTGAAACAATCAAACACTTTAATAACAAATTAACTGCAGTACGACTAGCAGAAACAGATACTCACTTTGGCACAAAGCTTAAACTAAAGTGAGCTGCTCCATCAATGTGACGTCCCACATTCGAGTCATAATGCTTAAAGTAGGGCTCTTCCCTTTTAAACAGGTCAGGTGGAAAATAAAATATGTGTGATACACACTATGTGATCAAAAGTATCCAGACACCTCCAAAAACAAACGTTTCTCGTATAAGGTGCATTGTGCTGCCACTTACTGCCAGGTACTCCATATCAGCGGCCTCAGTAGTCATTAGACATCGTGAGAGAGCGAATGGGGCCCTCTGCGGAACTCTCGGACTTCGAATGTGGTCAGGTCTTTAGGTGTCACTTGTCTCACACGTCTGTCCACAATACTAAACATCCCTTGGTCCACTGTTTCCGATGTGATAGTGAAGTGGACACGTACAGCACAAAAGTGTACAAGCCCACCTTGCCTGTTGACTAACAGAAACTGCCAATAGCTGAAGATGGTCATAATGTGTAAAAGGCAGACATCTGTCCAGATCATCACATAGGAACTCCAAACTGCATCAGGATGCACTGCAAGTACTATGACAGTTAGGCGGGAGGTGAGAAAACTTGGATTTTATGGTCGAGTGGCTGCTCATAGCTATGCATCACGCTGGTAAATGCCAAACAACGCCTGGCTTGGTGTAAGGAGGGTAAACATTGGACAACTGAACAGCGGAAAAACGTTGTGTGGAGTGACAAGTCACGGTACACAATGTGGCGATCCAATGGCAGGGGGGGGGGGGGGGGGGGGGGGGGGTTGGCGAATGCCTGTTGAACGTCATCTGCCGGCATGTGTAGTGCCAACAACAAAATTCGGAGGCGGTGGTGTTATGGTGTGGTTATGTTTTTCAAGGAGAAGGGTTGCACCTCTTGTTGTTTTGCGTGGCACTATCACAGCACAGGCCTACATTGATGTTTTATGTACCTTCTTGCTTCCCACTGTTGAAGAGAAATTCAGGGATGACGATTGCATCTTTCAACATGATCGAGCACCTGTTCATAATGCACGTGCTGTGGCGGAGTGGTTACACGACAATAACATCCCTGTAATGGACTGGCCTGCACAGAGTCCTGACCTGAATCCTATAAAACACCTTTGGGATGTTTTGGAACGCCGACTTCGTGCCAGCCTCATCGATCGACGTCGATACCTCTCCTCAGTGCAGCACTTCATGAGGAAAGGGCTGCCATTCCCCAAGTAACCATCCAGCACTTGACTGAACGTATGCCTGTGAGAGTGTAATCTGTCATCAAGGCTAAGGGAGGGCCAACACCATATTGAATTCTAGCATTAGTGATGGAGGTCGCCACGAACTTGTAAGTCATTTTCAGCCAGGTGTCCGTATACTTTGATTACATAATGTACACCACATAGCAATTTCACCTTTGTGACCACATGTGTTGCGTGTATACTCCCTGGAAATTTGAGAAGATTCAATATGATGAGTTTTTGTGCTGAGAGTATTAACAGTATTCGAGCTCCTGCCAGTCAGGTCCTCCTCGGGCGGCGACCCCCCACGGCTGGCGGGCCTCTCTCCAGAAGATAAGCATTTCTGTTGTCGTGGTCATGGGCCGCATTTACGGCTGTCCTCCGCTGTATTGTGGCACAGTGTGAGTGGGCCTCTGGGAGGTACTACGTGGAATGTAAGAATGTTTCCAACTATCGCCATCGTGTAGCCATAAATGGATTTTGTTTCTCAATACATCACAGTAGTATTGTTTGTTATTGTTAATACCCTATCATGCGGCAGGCCCCTTCCTCCCCTCATTCTTCGTCCTAGTGTAGCTGAGAGAACTAGTCAACTTAGGCATTCTATAGCACTTTTAAAAATGAAAATATGTTTAGCAGACCTGTAGTGGTCAGGAACTCTATAACGTTGACAGTGTATAAATTCACGTCGAATTTTGAAATTCCATCCATCATTTCAAACATCACTGCTTCCAATCATAACATCAAATAATAATAGATTTGGATTATTTAGATAAATTTCTCGTCAAAAACGTAACTCTATTGGCGACCATTATTTAATGTATTTGGATTATTTAATGACATTTCTCATCAAAAACATAACACTGTTGTGTACCTAAGCAAGCAGCTGTGCAGTGTTGATGTTTTTTCTTTATCTCAAGTAGTTTTTAAACTCTGTGAAGCAAAGTGCAAAGTGTATTTCGAGTCAGCCTGCTACTAGTTTTGTAACATTGTCAATTTGTGTGTGTGAAATAGTTATCATGTCCACCTTATACCCCCTACATCAAGATCATGTAACCGTAAAATGATTATTTATTAACTTCAGCAGTACTTGCCTGTCGGGTATTTGGTTGAGAAGAAAGGCGTCTCACATGCGCCGGTATCTGAGAGGTTGGTTCATGCATACAGACCACTACACCCACTTGAGATGGCCGTGGACGGTGTGGCGCGGCAGCCGTCGCGGGCCCTGGGGTGCGCGACTGGGGTAGCACGCATGGGTGGCGAGACGAGAGAAAGTTTTTCACATATGTTTAAGCGATCTGTGACAGCATGCTGTGTATTTCCTAATGTGATCAGAATGAAAAAGTGACACAGTTGTTTAAAATTCCACACACCACAAAAGATTTCCTGACACTTTTTTAAAAAAAATAAACTGTATTCCATACACCACTTTATAGCCTGTTAATGTTTTTAAGTAAACAATATTCCACATATTGTCTCATTTCTTTAAACAATATATCCAAACAATACAATCAATCAGTCAGTATTTCAAGAAGGGGAGGAAGGCAAGGAATATTGAAGGATATCAATTTAGTTTGTTAGCCAAAATGATAGAGTAGTAGGGGTGGGTGAAGTGCTATTCGAATAACCTGAAGCAGCACATGAAAGTTTTGTTGACCCTTGTAGCCAGCTATGTAAAGGCCTTGTCGCTAATACTGATGAGGCTGAGTTATCGCTACTGTTAAAGTACGGTAAGTTTGTGAGTTCATGAAATGGCTTCTGGTGCAGTGCACCACTAAAACAATTTCTCCCTTCCCCTATTTCACAACTACGCCCCAGAGTCAGGTAACAGGATAGGAGAACAAAGCACTCCAACAAATTAGTAACAAAGACACACAAATGAGTTGACTCATTCTATATCCAGGGATGTGTTCCCATATGGATCTATGGAACACGAAATAAATAAATAAATAAATAAATAAATAAATAAATCTTCTATCTTCAAAGTAGGCTTCTGATCGTTGTCGTCCAGTCATTGGTGGATTGTACTTGGCCGGGAGTTGGCCAATCTTTGTGACTTGTTGAATATTGAAGGATGCAACACTACATGTACTATAACACAAAAAGGCCCTCAATGGCAAAGTGCAAATAATTGTGGGTAAACTTCACATACACAGCAAATACAATTTACAACAACTGTCTGTTCCCTTCTAAGACTTCACTAAACGACATTCCCTGTCTAGGTCAGCCCTGGATCTATAACCAAATGGGTGTGAGTTGCTATTTTTTCCCTGATGCGATTTGTTTCAAAAAATAGCCACTTATTCAAAATCAATAGCTCATACCACAGTTATAACACCTGAAGGAAACTGGATATGCATTATGAGCTAAAAACGAAAAGCTTGGTTCATAAGGGGGTTTTATACAGTGGCACCAAGATTTTTAATGCTCTCCCACCACACATTAATGAACTGGTTAGAAACATGGCAAAGTTTAAAAAAATCTGAAGCAGATCCTTTTAGATGAATCTCGTTACAGTATTGATGAATTTCTTAACAAAAAAGCATGGAATCTCTTGTTTGAGCTTAAACCTTACTGTGTGACCTCTACAGTTGATTAATCATACTCTGTAAGTACAGTGTAACTTAATACAATACCCAAATTTATGTATGTCTGTCTGTATATGACACCTGTATAACTTAAGAACAATACCCAAATTTATGTACAACTGTATATTCTTTCAGATGTCCTGTATCTTAACTAATATGTAAGGGTATATGCTAAACTTCACAGTTCCTTTAATCTAGTGATAAGATCATTGTATCTGTGCACAAAACAGTAATCTGTAAAAATCTTGACTCATTCTATATCCAGAGATATGTTCCCATATGGATCTATGGAACATGAAATAAATAAATCTTCTATCTTCGAAGTAGGCTTCTGAACGTTGTTGCCCGGTCATTGTTGGATTGTACTCGGCTGGCAGTTGGCCAAGGAGAGGTCGATATCTTCATCCTCTGCACCACCCATGGCGCTGGTGGAACTCGCGCAAGTGGCGAGTCTCAATGACACCGGCACCAGCTCACATCTTTGTGTCTGTGCTGCTTTTGCCCTGGCTGTGTGTTGTTTGGACGACACAGAGAAAGTGATAAAACTGAGCTATTTCTCGCCAATTGTTCAATCAATTTAATTAATTAGTCTATTAATTTGATATCAGAAGTGGTGCTAAGTTTCCAACAGGATGGTAGTGGTGGGGGTGACATGAAAAACCACTTAACCGAAGAATAGGTTAAGGACCTGTCAATAAAAAGGAAATATTATCCATAGGGGATCATAATCATCTGAGCAGAACAACAGCTTAAGGACCTATCAACCAAAAGAGAACAATAGATTTAACCCTGAATGTATACTTGCCCCTGATGTTATCAACCCCCAAAATGTGGGTGTGCTACTGACAAGACCAGCATCATTCACAAGCAACGTTACCCATCCACGTGTTGACTGAGCTAGAGCAACAGGCATTGAACTCCATCCCATTAACTGACATCTGGTACCTATACGACACAATGCATGTGTCATGGCAGTTTGTATTTGAAGTTGCTGCAATGTGTAACTTCCCCATTAGATGACAGGGACCTCTTTGTGGTGTTTCCACTTTTCTATCCAGAGGCAGTATGCGAATGTGACATTCAACTGCCTGCTTGTAAAAGGCATCTTTCTCCTGTGATTTGGTCATTGATCCTTAAATATGACATTCAGCTGCATGCTCGTAGCAGGCATCTTTCTCCTGTGATTTTGCAATCGAATGTTATTGCTATAAAGAACATCAACACACAGAGCATGTTTTTTGAGCTCAAAGAGCAACCATCTAGCAGTCTTATCCCTGATGTATGATTTGAATTTACATACAATTTATTATATCACTGCACGGGTACGTGCCATTCTGTGCAAGTCATGTGAGAGACTGTGCAGTCACTTCCCAATGCACCACAGGAATTAGTAAGCACTCAAAGACAATGTAACAATGAAGAGATAATGTTCCTGGCGGTGGGTGTTCTTAAACATTGACAAATTTTTATCCCCAGTGAGCACACACACACACACACACACACACACAAGTTCTTGCCTCAAGCAGTCACTCACGTGTCTTTTGAAGTACTCATGCTTAGTGAAATAGTTGACGTATCTGAAGCACAAATATCTTGCTCCATTATGTTTCAGCAATTGGGTGGGAAGTAGGTGAGACATGTTCTTGATCCAGTTGTGGTGATGCTTCTGACCTTCAGAGGATAGCAATATATCTGTATGTTTGGGTAATGACCAGCTGCTTTGCAAGTAAAGAGGGTTCCAACTACTTTGTGCTTCACATCTTCTGGCTTGCTTTTTTTTATCTACATCCAGCCCACAGACCTGAACCAAAGCATTCTGCTTCCCAAATTTTGGTTGATATTGGAATGACTAGAGAATGCCATTAGAGGTATAATACTCACCAATATTTGATGTCCTGTATGATATGCATTATCTGAATAATTTCTATTGCAAGCCAGAAGCAAGCAATCAAAGCACTACTATCTTCCTCAGCTACATTCTGGACATTAATACACATATTTTTTAGCAGAAATGTCTTCTGCAAGAGGGATGAACCTCGATTCCCCATTAAATGAATCAAAACCATGTGAGTACACTTCAAGGTGAGTGACTTACCACACTCTCTCTCCTGCAAATCAGAAAAATGACTCAGTATGACACTCTCAGTAAAAGTTCCATATCATTCTGCAATTGACTTGCCCCACAATGTTACACCATCCTTCCTCCAAATTTTGACGATGTTTCTCTCTGCAGCATTCCTGCCTCCTTTGGAGGCTGTCAGCTCTCGGTGCTGAACTGCTTGGCATCTGATGGTGGGATACTGCAGGCCATTGAAGATTTCAGGAAGCTCCCTTTTCAGCACTGCTGTGCATGAGGTGATGTCAACTCATAGTGTTGCAACATAGATGGTGCCACTCATTAAGAGCAGAGTACACCCATTCACGAGATGTAGGACAGTGATGGAGGCCATCAGCTCTGTATCTAACAGAGGTGTTGTTAGCACCAATGCTGCTCACGACTGTCTGGCCCATTGAAGTCAAGGTGCAGCAACCCTGTCTCTCGATAATGCTCCTGAATATGGCAATTACAGATCATTGCGCAATTCTGAAATATGCATACCATAACAGCCTATAAGCATACTAAAAATTTCTGGCTCACACAACTGCATTAAAGGCATGCATCCTCCCCCCCCCCCCCCCCATCCCAACACATTCATTTTAACTGAGGACCTCACTGGGGATGTTACAGGCAGAGGCAATAAAAATGGTATCTCATTTTTGTTAAGCATTCCTGGAGCAACACGAATAACTTATGAGTATTGAAAAGTAATACAAACGCACAAGAAGAAAAAAAAGAAAGAAAGAAAAGAGAGATAGATACATAGACATACTGCACCATCACCAACAACAGGTACTTGGCTAGCAGGCATTCACCTGCTAAAATAATAGTGCTATCCCATTGCTGCATCTGGCTAACTAGAATAACCAAGGATGCTTGTTAAGTATACATGAAACAACAACAGCCCTCAGCATGTATATAAACACACACACACACACACACACACACACACACACAGAGAGAGAGAGAGAGAGAGAGAGAGAGAGAGAGAGAGAGAGAGAGCTGGACTTGATTTATAAATGTAACAAATCCCGGTGAAATAAATTGAGTTTTGCATAACTGTAAAGAGCATTGTTGTTTGAAAGGAAGATCCATGATATTTTCTTCACTTTGTTGACATATGCAAGTGCAGCGAGTGAGTGGCACCATGAAGACAAGGAACAAAGTTACAGTTAACCAGAGTGGGAGAAATGGAAATGAAGACATTCCTGGCATTATTTTTTTTTCAATATGATAATTTCTTTTAAGGTCACAGTTGCTGGCTGAAGTTTATTGTTGAACAGCAGTTCTATCATTCAGTTGCTTTCCATCAGCTATGGTGCACAGAGAAAGGAAAAGTTACATGGTAGATCAGAAAGAAAAATTCATATGAGAGGTGAATGCTAATTCGCACAAAACAAAACCTGAAATTGCTTCAGATTTACGGATTGCCTATACCACACTATGTAAAGTTATATTAAAAAACAATTTGAATGAGTTTTTAAAGTTGGGTACAAAATCAACAAAACACAGGTGTCAGGGAGAACGAAAATATGTAGATACGGAAAAGGCACTTTTTCCATTGTTCCAGCAAAAATGGGCTGCGGCTCTACCAATTAGTGGCAACATGTTGAAAGTAAAGGCAATATATTTAGGTAGAAGTATCAACACACTGCTGATTTCGAGAGTTCATCTGGATGGTTACAAGGATTTAAAGATCATCATGGAATGACAGAGAACAATTTCTGGCAAATTGAAAGCTGTGGACAATGTCATGGTGCAACACTGTGTTGATGAGATTCTGCTGGGTATCTTAAGTGATTATCAACCTTAAAACATCTACATCTGTGGGGAGACCACCCTATTCTACAGTCTGAGTCCCAGTAAAACATTAGCTGAAGAGGGTGACCCATGACATGGAACGAAGAAAAGTAAAATTCGCATGACAGTTCTTTTTGCCACGAATGCAGATAGCCCTGACAAACTTCTTCCACCTGCAATAGGAATCTGAGGTGCTTCAAATGTGTAAAGACAAAACCTACAGAACACAAAGTCAATAAAAATTCTTGGATGACTATGATTTTCATGGAACAACAGTTAAAAAAACTGGATATTAGAATGAAAAAGAAAAAAAAAAGAGGATCCTTCTTCTTATGGACCAATGTGCACCCCCCCCCCCCCTTGTAGTTTTGGAAAAGGTTTGAATGGAATTTTTTCCCCAAAACTATACCAGTGGTCCACAGCCACTTAATTTGGGTATTACTTCAACTTTCAAAGTGTATTATTGAAAAAAAATATGTTCAACATTTGATAGCACTGGCTGATGAAGGAAATGAAAATCTCTCAATTAACTAACTACAAGCCGTGGAATTTATTTTGGCTCCCTGGCAGCTGGTGCCATCCTCAACAATCAACAACTGTTTCCACCAAGCTGGTGCTGCCACTGATGATGATGACAGTCCTGAAGTTGTGTCTAGTAATGAGCTATCTCTATTGGAGAGTGCAGATTTTGACAATGTTGTACATATTTATGATAATCTCATCATTTGTGTGGAACTACAGGATGAGGAGATTATTGCTGATGCAATGCAGTGATGACCAAGAAGATGGACCAGCTTCAAGTGACAGTGAAGGATATGGAGATGATGACTTGAATGTTGAAACCCCTAAACTGAGTGAAGTATTCAGTGCAACAGATGTGTGCAGATGTTACATCAGCAAGAAAAGTTGTAGTGAAGAAGCATGAAAAGTGAAACAAGCCACATCATCTGAATTCTTTTATCTTTAATACTGTTTCTTTATTGTTTGCTCAGTCCGAAATGCCAAATTACAACACAGCATCTATTTTCTATAAAGTAGGACCACATACTATTTTTTTTTCTTTTACATTGTACTATTTCTACCTTTTGTAAAGTTTGCAAATATAAGTCCAATATATACCCTTTTTTTAACTGAAAAATTTGCTGTGAATTACTGAATCTGTATCTGGCTTTTAAGTAATTTTGAGTTACAAGTAATCTATTCTGTTCTCCTTGATATACATCGACATATAAATCAGGTTCAACTCCAACTCTCTCTCTCTCTCTCTCTCTCTCTCTCTCTCTCTCTCTCTCTCTCTGTGTGTGTGTGTGTGTGTGTGTGTGTGTGTGTGTGTGTGTGTGTGTGAAAAATTATCATCCAAACCTAAAAACAACACAACAGTCACTAAGTTTCCAAAAAAGTAGGTACACATATGCTTGTGATCACACACACACACACACACACACACACACACACACACACACACACACACAAAGTAAATGCTACTTACTCACAACATCCCCATCCTGCATTAACTCTGCATAAAATGCTTCACCGAGAAGGGGTAATGGTGGGTTCCCCTCATCACCAATCCCCTTCTTGAAGTGGAAGTATTTGCGACAACATCATCAGCTTGTTCTGGCTGATATTTCATTGCTGACTCATAGATGCTTACCAGATTGAAGTGGATAGTGGCTGTTCAGCATTGATTATCTGTAGTCAGTGACCAGGATGTGTGTGCGTCTGATCGCAATGCATTTGCATCTGATCATACATACATGTGCACCAAGAGATATTATTTCTGCAGAAATCATCATGGAACTGCCAGTTCCAGCAAACACTGAATTTATGCACAAACAATTATAATGCGCATGTGCAATGCATTTCTGTGAAAATTTCTGAGTAATGCATCTGACAAAATCTGCATTAGATTTTTACTGCACCAAGTGTCACCAATTCTGTCACACATTTCCACAACTGTTGGCATGTACATGCGTTACCAATATTGGTGTAATTGGAAGCTGTCACACATTCCCATAACCATGTGAACATGATGCATGGTAAAATAATCATGTCACACATTTCCACAACTATTGGCATATATCTGTATCAAAAGACACAAGGCATGTCATCATGGTGTGACTCAAGTGTGGTTAGCTGTTGGCTTTGTATGTGGTAAGTGGGATGACGAGAGTCACTGCCAGGAGATTAGTCATTATTTATGGCAGCTTGAGAAACTGGAGCATGCTGCATCATTGGATTACTGCAGGCACAACTGCATCACACCCCTCAAGCTCACTGCTGCAAGACATGGAGGCTAGGAAAAAAAAATAAAAATTCACTTTCCACATGATGCACATGCAACAATACATATATTGGACAACTGGAATTTCAAATATACAGAGAACCACACAAGGCCCAGTGATGCTAGCAGCCATCGCCACTGTCACTTCCAACATTCTATAGAGATGAAGTCTATAAAATTATTTCTCCATTGCTTCAAGGTTCAGTCATCATATTGAACAGAAGTTGTTATAGTAAGAGACATCTGTTTGAGACTTCAACCCTATTATTTTTCCTTAGATTCCTGTTCCAGTCTGTGATACTCAGCTAGAGACGGTCTAACGTCAAACAGTCACAGCCTTGGCATCTCCACAGTTTTGTAACCTGGGCCAATTGTAGGAAAAAATCCATAAAGTGTATGAATTGATCTATCTTTCAGGTATGAATTCTTTGTGATATTTTATTCCATGTGGACCTTGCTAACAGGTAGAACAACCACTTGTCAATTCAATTCACAAATTTCATCATTATTTTCCTTCAACGACTGTCTCCTCAAGAAACCTGGTAGTGGTCATATTGATCTTTGTGTCTAAAACCTATGTTCTGTTTTGTTGTTTTAAACTCTGTTTTAAGCATTTAACGGTATACGGAACACCCTATGCTTACAATGTTAAATTGAGCTAAAAGTTAGGAACACTTTCTCATTTTTTATTTGGACAATACTCTTGATTTTTTCACAGAACGCAGAGATATGTTCTGCTTTTATGCTGAATTAAAATTTTGAAAAAATAATTTATAGTTTTTCAGATATTTTATTTTTTGTAAATGTTAAAAAAAGTTATACATTTTAACAAGTATTTTAAAATTTACATCCATTAATACAAAAAAATTCCAGATATCTTTTAATTAAGATATATTAGAAGGTCTTAAGGAAAAACTACAGAAAATTTCATCTTTCTACTACAAGTACGCCCCGAGAAAATGTACCTTATACACAAAAAAACTAAAGTTACGGGAAATTAGTTTCAAAGTTTTTACTTCAGTACAAGCCTGCTCAATAGCTTGCATCATCTGAATCGTCCAATACCTTCCTCTTGATGGCTGTGCTATGCTGTCTAGCCGTCTTTGAATATATTTTTATGGCCTTATCTGAAGACCTGAGCCGTTCCTTGTCCAAACAAAGCATAGCTAGGGCAGTTCATAGTCCTACACAGAGCCCCAACTTCTGCAGAACTTTGCACTTTGTTATATTGCTCTGATTGAATGAGGAAACAGCATCATAAATGCCAAAGTGAAGTGTGTTTATATCCGCAATCACAGTTTTAGGTAGTCTATTCCATATCACATGCTTCACACACTCATTTGGATTTTGAGTCCAGCCATGAAAACATTTCTTTAGCAGACTAATATCTGCGAGGTCTTGAAATATTGGTTTTATTTCACCCATTATGGCAGGTGGCAGTTGATGAGGGTGACTGTATTGTTTCTTAGTTACCTTGCCTCTGTTGTACTTGCACCAACTATTGTCTCCTTTTGGACATAGCCCATGTTGGGGATTCTCATTGTTTGAAGCTGTATGAAAAAACAGAGCCCAGACTGCTCTTCTCATTAATTCTGCATCTGCTGTATTCTGTCTTATTGCTAGACCATAGCACTTCTGAATATTATCTATTGTAGCATCTGTCAGTCTATTTTTCCCATCTAAAGTTTTTCCATCACTCAATTTCTTGCCTTTCATGCTAGCCTTGAGCCGTCGAAGTCTTGATCCCATCCTTTTCTGAACATGGCCAACACACTCCAGTTTGGAAATTTTCACATCGTTACCATAGGGTCTCAGTTCCTCAATTTCTTTGAAAGCCTTTGAGTCACCTTCTCCAAGATAATTTATGTATCTAACGTTGTACAATGCTAGGAAAGTATTGCCACATCAACTACCTTACCAGTGTCCACACTTGTAGCTGTTACTACACCTTTCAGAGATGTGTGACCTCTCTTCTGCCAGCTTCCATCAAAAGCTATGGACAAGTCTCTGCTATTATTATTTTCAACAACTGCTTCCTCAACAGCATCTTTCATGTTTTCCTGTGCCACATCTTCTACAGCAAAGCCTATTGCAATTATGTGTTTGTTAAATTTTGAAGGTGGAGGAGGGGGGTTCATCACACCACACAACATGACACCTGCAGCCCTGCCCTTTCCTATACACCGTAATCCATAAACCAGTCTAATGTTTATATCATATAGTTTACCTGTATCTGCAGTAACTTGTGAGACATTGAAGAAAGTAACACTGTGTTTGCAATAACTGCACATCAACTCTAATTCACAAGCAAGTCCTACATGTAAGTTTGTTTTCAATGAAACACCACATTTTCCATATCGTTTGCAACACACATTGTTCTCCAAAACGTCTGATAATAAAGAGACATTAATTACCTCATATTTTGTAATCCCAGCATTTAGTTTCTTGTATTCTTCTTCCATTCCAGCTAGTTTTCTTCTTGAAGCACTTTCCGGTGTAGTGGCAGCAGCATCACTAAATGTATCACTACCAGTGTTGAGGTTAGTCGCTACTGGGACATCAGATACTGATGAAGATGAATCAGACGAATTTTTGGTACACTTTACTTCTTGTGCCAATGTACAAACTTTCTAAATACCTTCAGACTAGGTCTTGGCATGTTGAAGGAAAGAAAACTCAATGACTTCTCCACATAAGACTTTCACAACAATGAATGGATGTACTCACAAAGGAAACAATACAAATGGTGCAGAATCTATTGTCAACTGTCTAGCAGTGTAGCCAACAGAAAAGCTAACTCTCTTGTGCTCAATTATATCTCTGGCAAGGCTGTCTATATCAGGTATATTTCGCATCTCATATACAAGGTGCGGAACATCGTATGTCAAAATTATTTTAAAAAATTATTTAAAGATAGTTCTATTCACGTCATCCAAATATTTTATACATGGTATTAAACGGGAGAGTCTAAATTTTTCGAAAATGCATTTACCCAAAAATCTTTTTTTTTTCATCGAAAAACTCATTCCGTATACCCTTAACATTTGTACACAAAGATTTATACAAATCACTTTATATACACAGTCAGATCATTAACATATGAGACATATCCTAGATGTAGTTTATTCTTTGCCTCAGTGATGCATTCTGTTGTATGTTTCCAGATCAATCAATGCAACTCAAACCCCCTTGCTTAGGTCTATTGGAGGAAAGTAATTGACTCTGACTGTCAATGAGCATTCTTTTAAAGAAAGTGTGTATGACATCACACTCATATATCAGCTGATATAGTGATGTGCATACTGCTTGTTTTTATGCCTTTGCCAGTAGAAACATTTGACAGAAATGACCACTGATACATGAATTTTAAGTCTCAGATGTTGTGGAATATCTGGTTGTTGGTAGGTAAGTGTAGGTGCAATTATTTAGGTCTGAAACAATCATACAAGTTGAAGTAGAGGATGGTATTTCAGTTTTTTTTTTATTATTTTTTTTTAATAAGAAAAACCACCCACGACCCAGTGAATGCCATATCCTCCTGCAACATCTACATTGACAATCCCACATTCCTTGCATTTACACATTTATGTATTCCACATAAACACTCCATGAAATCTTAGGATTTTGAGTTTCTTGATGAATTTAAGCAGACCTGTACTGCTAAGTGATCTATTGAGTAGTACAGTTAGGGAGCTTTTTTTCATAAACAGCCCAAGTTCTTTCTTGTAAGGTTTTAAATATAGTCCTTTATTGATAGCCATGGCCTCCAACATTTTATTACTTCTTTTTTTACACTCTTACAGTTGCTACTCTGCATTTTGTGTGTTCTTCACTGTTTGGACTGTGGCAGTAGCTCCTCTGGTCCAAGAGCTGAGAGCCAACAATCTAGCCAATGCCAGAATTGGAAACAAAATGGTTCCACCAGATGTCTTGGGTAGTTTTAGAACCCTAGGTATTTTCTTCAAAGCACTTACAGCCACTGCCACTACTAACGGGATGCATTTTTTTTTAATGCCTTATGACAGGATTTTTCTTATTTAGTGTAGGGTGTACTGCATTTGTAATTTGCTTGAAATTTATTCCATCACCTAGATTAAGTTTGGCAGCCGTTGCTTCATCAACTACAAATATTGCAATATGTTGTCCTAGGCTTATTTCCTTTCTTCCACACTTCTGTTTGGCTTTATGATCTCTTGTCCTAGGCTTATTTCCTTTCTTCCACACTTCTGCTTGGCTTTATGAGCTAATACATGATCTGCAGTGCAACGATCTTTATTTGTGATGAAAGCAATATCATGCTCCTTGCAGGCATTGTCTAGTATATTATTCCCTTTTCAGAATGAGCTACATGCTTTTTCAGTTTCCTTCCACGTAGGCAGTACTTAAACCCAAGAATATTCAGTTTGGCTGTCAATTTATCAAGAAAACCACTGCCGTACTTTCTAGCACCCATGTTATGCTACTGCATGGTTTGAGATTTATCTGTCCTGTTTATATCTCAAATCATGAATGTTCATCCAGCTGTTGTTCTACAATGGGAAGTCTAGCCATGTAACTAAAGGCTTCTCCCTTGGCATATTATAATACACTCCATGAGAAACACATATGGTTCAGACCTCTGTTATTACTGTGTGTAAAAATTTCCAGCAATTTCTTCATTACTACTGTTCTTTAAGATGGAAGTTCTCAGTTTGTGCATTGGAAACTGTGAATCTCTGTTAACCACCTACATTAAATTTATGCTCGCACAAAGCCACTCTCTTAATACAATTGTATACCCTATTTAGAAGCCCATTATAAGGTATATCAATGGGCCTCGTTTTAATCACACAATGTCTAGTTCAGTCATAATGCTCAGTTACTTGTCAGAGCATGTCTATCCATTTGTACGATACTTGAGGATTAAATTGCATCCACATAGTTTTTTATTTCCCCGTTCGAATGTTTCACAACACTTACTTTGATGAAGGTGGATGTCAAGCAGTGGTTTATTCTGTATGATTCCATAAGTGATTTCAAATGTCTATTTTAAAATTCACCTCCATGATCGGTTTGAAGATTGTCTGGATATCAGTTCGAACCCATCTGCGCAATTGTTCAAACATCTCCACTAGTTTTTTTTTTACTCCAGACATGGCCTAGGTGAATTTTATATATATATATATATATATATATATATATATATATATATATATATATATATATAAACTATGACCATTAAATTAAATTTGAAGTCTTTATTGAAATGTGAGTGTTGATTCATATCTATGAGACCGGCTTGCCATGTATCAGACCTTGTATTATGACATGTCTGTGTGTGAATGTTTAGTGTGCAGGTTTCTGAAGTTAATGAATGACTGTCTCTATAATTACTTCATGATACATCTTTCTCGAAGATCTGAAATGATTCCATTCACATAAGCTATACCCTATTCCCTGCTGTGGCTGATGCTGTGAATAGTTGTGCCCATTCTGTGATTTTGTTCATGTATTATATATACTCTAGATGTACAATGTCTTATGCTGAATGTCAGTGCTTGCATCTGTGCCCTTTTCACTGCCTAAAGCAAGTCCTCTGATGATACTCCTGTATTTATTACTTTTTGAGCTCTTTACTTCTCCCTTATGTCTGTTGTTTGATCTACATTCATTAGTCATATGTAATATTTCGAACCACAGCAAGTATTCACCAAAAAGATTGTATTTCTTTTGGGGAATACTTGCTTTGGTTAAAAATTTTTAAGAATATCAGCTCTAATAAACCTTGTGTTCCCTCAAATTTTGATTCCCTACATGTGCTACAGTTTTGGTTAAATGTGCAGGGTGTTTCACTATCACTGTGACAGTTAATGTAATCAGTAACAGAGCATCCCTCTTCTTTTTCTACTCCTCTACCTGCATCTGTATTTTGCAAGAGCCTTTTAAGACTTCCTGGTATTTGCTTAAACAGTTCTGTGAGAGACTGTTCTCATTGCAGCTGTCCTAACTTTATCAATCATAATTTCCATCAAATCACTTTTCACTCTACAGTAACTTTATGCTCTGTTGTTGACATGCCATGGTATACAAAGCCAGTTTTGCAATGTCATACAACTTATATTAACTATAGAAGGGCGGAGTGTTGACTCCTCTTCATGAAGTCTGGATAACAGCTGGGTAGCTGTGGACCATCTTTGACACTAGTAAAACATTGTCAATAACCATGCTTACAGTCGTCTTGTTCTACATTGGCCTCGTAACAGAGGCCTCATTCAGGCGCATGCTGGAGTCCGCTGATTGCTGCCGTCACAGCTCCTTGTCTGCAAATCCAGGTCAAGAGTGAGTGACCTTGCACCACAGCATGCTGCCAGTAAGGTTATGGTCTAGCACGAATGATCTCACACTAGCTACTGGAGTGTGTTCGATCCCACGCCAAATTCTATGTTGACTCTTGATGACCCATCCACGATGTGGTGTTGCTGGAAATCTTATGGTCGGTTGATCTCCTTCCTACCGGCCAGGTAGATTCCAGAATCCGGAGGCACCCAAGTGTTGAACAGGAAAGTGGGCCCACAAGGCCCTGCTTCTGGTTTCTGCGCAGAAGTTCAATGCTGTCAGCGCTCCGTGGTGTGGTGGTGTTGAAAGGCAGCCAGCTTCTCCATCAGCAATGGTAGGCGACACACAGTGTACAGTTCATCAAGCGATGACTGTCATCTCATGTACATCTTTGTCTGGTTAATAGACTGTTCTAGGACATATATTTGCTACAGTATTGTAATCATGGAATTGAATGCTATTACTGTGAATGCCATCAATCCCAGTGATCAACTCCTTGTTGGTTGGTTGGGTGGAGAAGGGACCAAACGATGCGGTCATCAGTCCCTCCAACCAACCGATAAAATCCCACATTAAAAGAGGGAACTACAACATCCATAAAATGAGAAACTATTGACAGGGAAGGAAGGAAGGAAAATGACAGAACAGGCGAGGGAAAGAAAGTGACTAATGACAGGGGCATGAAGGAAGAAGCACAGGAGACAAGAGAGATGCTCAAGACATAACAGACCCCATAAGGAAAGGAGTGGGAAGCCAGAGGGCCAGGATGAACCACCAAGCCCAGTTGAAGCCAATCCAGCTAGGGGGATGGGGGGAGCAAGAGGACCTGCCATCCCTTTCACTCACCAATAAGGTGGAAGGTCCCTCCCTCAACTAAAGCGATAAAAACCGTCATCACGAATAAAACGTAAAACGAGATCTGCCATTGAGGCATTGTCAGCCAACACCAGGGATAGCGAGTCTGGAAAGCTAAAAGTCCATCGCAGGGTGGTTAGGTTGGGGCAGTCCAATAAGATGAGAGCCACAGTCATCACCAATCCACAACGACAGAGGGGGGGGGCGGGGGGGAGGGGTCTTCACGATGGAAGCGATAACCATAAGCCAACCAAGTATAGCCAATGCGGAGCCGGCATAGGACAACAGAGGCCTTATGAGAGGCCCAGGAGGAGGACCACTATGGAGTTGTGGAATCCTTAATTGCCCTGAGCTTGTTCAGTGAAGAAAGAATGTGCCATTCTGCATCCCAAAGGCCCAAAATCTGAAGACATAATGCCGAGTGAAGGTCTATTTCCGGAATGCCAATAGCAAGAGATGGCCTGGTAGTAGCTAACTTAGCCAGTCGATTGGCAAGTTCATCGCCAGGAATCCCAACATTGCCTGGGGTCCAAATGAAAAACCCTGAGTATGCAGGTTGAGCAAGGAGAGAAAGGGAGTCCTGTATAGTGATGACGAATGGGTGGCGAGGGAAGCACAGGCCGATAGCATGCAAACCGATCAATGAATCACTACAGATAGTGAAGGATAGTCCTGAGCATGAGTGGATATAGTCCAGTGCGTGCAAGATGGCTACCAATTCTGCAGTAAAAACACTACAGCCATCGGGCAAGGAACAAAGTTCTGTGCATTACCCATAGGTGTAAACAAAACCAGTGTGGCGGCCAGCAACTATGGAGCCATCAGTATAAATCACTTCTGAACCTTGGAATGAACTGAGGAGACAGTAGAATTGGTGGCAAAGAGCCATCAGAGGGACAGGATCCTTTGAATCGATTGAGAGATCAAGACCGAGCTGTGGCCGAGAGACGCACCAAGGAAGGATACGTGCGTGAGCAGAGAAGAGAGGCAGTAAAGGAAATTGCTTGAACTCAGATAAGAGTGACTGAATGCAGACAGCCATGGTAAGCCCACATCGTGGCTGCTGCTGTGGCAGGGTGATCTCCATGTCTGGATAAAGGAGACCATAATTAGCGTTCTTTGGGGTGCAGCAAATGTGGAGCACATAAGATATCAGCTGTTGTTGGCAACTCACAGTGTGGAATCCCTGCCTCTGTGAGAAGGCTAAGTATTTGGCTAGTGCAGAAAGCACCAGTCACAAGTTGGACCCCACAGTGGTGGATGGGGTCTAGGATCAACAGCGACGAAGGTGACGCGGAACCATAGACAGGACTTTCCTCTTTAGCTGGCGAAGATGAGGGTGCCATGTCAACTTGGCATCGAAGACCAGACGCAAGAAGGGATGGGTGTCCACTACCTCAAGGGGCTGGCCATCGAGGAGCAGTTCCAGATGGTGATGGACTGTAAGGTGACAGCAGAAATGCATGACACACGTCTTGGCCGCCAAAAACTGAAAGCCATGGGAGAGAACCCATGAGTGCGCCCGGCAGATTGCCCCCTGTAGACGGCATTCTGCAGCACCCATTACGGAGGAAGACGTCTTGCATCTGGGTCTTCTGCAGGGGTATGATCCCTGCGGCAAGAGGCTGGGGTTGCGAGTGGCATAGGGATGGATCAGTATGTTGTGGAGATGGGGTGGGTGACAGACCACCACTTTAGCAGGGATGGGAAACATCTTGGCTACAATGTCCCTAATTTCAGGGCATCATGACTGATAATCAAAGCCCTCATGAAAGACATGCTTCAATCGTTTCAGTCCAGGGTGGTCCTGGGTGATGAAGGGGACACTCTTCTATAGCCGGCTCTTGAGAGTGGTGGGAGGATTGGGAAAGTGTGGGGAAATGACATGGGAAATCTGTTTCTGGACTAGGTGTGAGGGCATAGTGCTTGTCTGTGAAGGCCTTGGTAAGACCTTCAGCATAACGGGAAAGTGAATCTTGTCACTGCACACTCTCCCAATGTACCTGCCCATCCTATGCCCTTCCCTGCTCTTCTTCTTTTCCACTCCCTGTTCTCCCTCCCCCCTTCCCCTGTACCCCACCTCCCAACACTGCATCCGGCATTCTTTAGTCCCTGCACACCCCACCGGACTGTGTTCTTCCCTTTCCCCACCCGTACCCTACTGTCCTCCTCCTTCCCTGCCCCACTCCAGATCGCCATTCATGTGACAGTGGCATTCCAGTCAGGGCTGCTGGGGGAGGCAAGGGTCATATGCACCTGAAGTGTGCTTCTTTGGGTGAACATGTGTGTTTTCCTTGCTGAAGAAGTTGCTTTGGCCAAAAGTTATGATGTGTAACAGTCTTTTTGTTGTGCCTGTTTGCAACTCAAAAAGCCATTCTCAGAAATTTTTGTAACAATGTCTCTCCATCCCCTGGACATGTTATGGAGCCATACTGGCTTTGGCAACTTCGAGGCTACTTTGCAAACATGGAACAGAAGTGTCTCGCCAGCTGCCAAGAGCTACTTTCACTTTAACTGTAACAGCTAGGGTTCCCTGGGCACTTGTACTGAGAAATTCATCTCAAAGGAGCAAGAGATAATGGGGCCAGGTGGGGGGCAAGACACAGGGTGGCCAATGAGAGCTTGCTGCTGCGATTGTTTACGATACAGGCCAATATACTTGCGTCGGGGTACAGGAGCCAAAGAAGCAGAAAAGGTACTCAGTATTGGTTCGGAGTCAGGGTTGCACGTGGAATGGGAGATGCTGACTGCCATGAAGAGTTGGTAGCAGCCTGGCCAAAGCGGGTGGCAATTCAGTCTGTACTGGTGGACATTAGAGAGAGACAGCACAGGAAACTTGCTATAGTTTTATTTGCAGGTGGGAACAAGTAATTCTAATTGGTTGAAGGCTGGAGAACATAGTCTGTCTGGTTTACTACCTGTCAGAAAAGACTGCAAGCGTCTAAACATCAAAGTGTAAAGAAGCAGCAGCATTCCTTAATGAAAATAAATACTGAGACTACATTAAACCTTGCTTTCTGAAGTGTTACAAAAGATGACACATTTACTAAAGAATATGAATGAAAAACCTTTTGTGCTTTTTATTTGTATCAGCAAATACTTTCTGCAGTTACTCTTTTCACCTGTGAGTGCTGTTAGATCCTACAAGCTGTTATTTCATTTCGAGTGTCCACCATAATCTTTGTGTGGTAGTCCAACTTTTTATGCATATTTCTTGAGCCTGTGGTTCAGTAATTCTAATGAACAGAATCAGGATCTACACAACTGTCAGATAGGCCTACAATTCCTGTTTAAAATAATTACTCTTGTCTCAGTGGGTTAATCTTTCATAGTGTGGCTGGTAACCCAATTATTTATACTTACCGGTGTTGGGAGGATTAGTATTAAAGGCACCGAGACAATTTCATTTAGGTAGCACACTTAAAGGGTGCTACATTTCAAATAGTGTGCAACCTAAAGAGGATAGTAGATTCCTGCATGACCGAGTAAGTGAGCACAAAATACGAGATGCAGCGAGCACACCCTAACTGGATAGGCTGCCCGCACTAGTTCTTGTGACCGAGCATAGAAGCCGTGGCCGAATACATAGCAACTAACTTCAAACATGTTACAGGTATCATTATCCGTGTGAGACTGCAGCCAGTATGGGCTTCTCATTTGGGGTGTCTCTCTCTCTGTAATCATGCAGCGCGAGGGAGCCAGTGCAGTAAGACATAAGACTGAAACCGATGTTTACTCATTGAAGATACGGGAGGATCTAAAAAGCCAATTATGGAGTACATTTCTGTTGGTTGTAGACGGAAACAGTGCGTCTACTGGGTATGTATCACGCATAAACAGCTCCACATTATTGTGTTTCCAGTCGGGAACCACTCATTTAAAGAAACACAGTTGCAAGAAACCTCACAAAGATACAGCTCCTTCAGGGATACCAACAGTAATAAAAAATAGTATTACAGTAAAGTGTGTTGCGATGGGTGCTAAAGATACGAGACCTTTTAATGCTGTTTCCGGTGAAGGTTTCAGAGAACTAGGCCAATAATTAATACACCTAGGTGCGCATTATGGAGAAGTTAACATGGCAGATGTCCTGCAACATTCCTCTACTATAAACAGACATGTCGAGGAACAAGCTGATGCAGTACGAAACAGCATAATGCCTTCCGTTATTGTGGAAGTTATTAATAAAACCTGTGCTGCGGCAGTTGATATGTGGACTGATTCGCATAAGCAGGTGCACTATTTGACACTTACATTACATTAAAACAGATTGGTCTCTTGTGAACAATGTTTTATTTACAACCAAATTCCCAGACGTTAAGTGGACGGGAGTAAATATTATGAAAGAAATTGAAGAGAGGACGGCTGATGGGACATTTCGCCGGACATGTTGCACAGTCTTGTTTTAGTCTCCAACCAGGGTGCCAATGAAACAAAGGCTTTGGAAAGTCACCAAAGGATTCCTTGTGCTTCTCATTGAATAAACACAGCACTTAGCCATACTTTCGATGAAGATAACTTCTCGTTAAATCATGCCCCAAACAACGCATCAACAATAAATACTGCAAAATGCATTGCAAGGCACATTAAGAAAAATGGCTGCTTAAACTTTTGCACACTATACTACATACGGCACATTTGAGCTTTCAGCCACAAAGCCTTCCTCCAAAGTAGAGAAAATACATACATTCACACAAGCAAAACTCTCTCAAATGACCACTGTCTCTAGCTCCTGTCATTGGACTCAATGTACAGCATTCAGTACTTTCTGCGCATTTTTATATTTGGTTCTGTCAAAAGTGGGTTTCATGATACAAGGTATTCTGTGGGGTGTATCACCATTTTCACTTTACACCTGTCTGACCCTCATAAAGCACATACTGCATTATGTGTGTTGTATATTTTGAGCTGTTGATTTGTACTATGTAATCTCAACAATTCTTATACCACTGTGAGATGATTCTTTGATGAATGAAGATGATGATGATTCCTTCTAGTCCTTCCAACAGATCTTACGGTCCCTGCCACTCCTAAAACTGTTGAAAACATGCCGTTTTTGTGCACTGCACCAGTTTTAAGTTATATTTTGGTTACTGGAACAACAGGTTAGGTATAAGACACCACAAGCTTTTTTGTTTTGTTATTATCAGAGTGTCATTACACCACACATTGCTGTCTTAAAATGAAATCATCAATGGCACAAAAATCAATATCTTAAGCACGCTGAAACACTGCTAGAGAACAACAGAAGTTTGGCTGTGGTGACAGGCAGCATACGGAAGCGTCCCATCCCCCCCCCCCCCCCCCTCAATCTGCTTTGACCCATGACGTCACAAATATGGCAGAAACGACCATAAACCACAATTCCAATATGGCGCATACAAAGTCGTTACCACACACACCCACACACACACTTTCCACAAAAAGCCTAACAGCACTAACGGGACAAACACGGAAAATGGGGTGTTTTTGGGTGGGAGCAAACTAAATATAAATACAAAACACAAAAACATCACAAAACTCCCCAAATACCACTAAACACAATATCATCTGGAATCAGACACTTCCCTTGACCTATATAGTTTAACAGCAGCTCCCGATCCCATAAACTAGGATCAAGCACTTCCCTTCCGGCCTATATAGCTCAAAAACATCTCCCGATACCAATACAGACATACACAGCCACACATTGAGATCAAACACTTCCTTTGACCTGCGCACTGTTAATTTTATCCATCATAACCATTCCTGGGGAAAAAAAACAACTGATTAATTTTACTAAAATTACCACACGACATACAACGAACAACACTAAATTAACCTTCACACAAAATCGTTAGCTCACTGAAACGAATTCCACTACAACCACAGCCAACACTCGAACAATTCTGGATAATGAGCAAAAGCAAACTGTGCCCATTACACCACACAAATGAAAACCCTGAACATACCACCAGAGAGCACAACAAACCACAACACGACAACATCTACAAACATGCCACACTCACAAACCACACTCCGCGCCGTCATGACATCACATACGACAACAAAGCAGACGCGTGGGATCGGACGCTTCTGTCAACCCTGACAGGATGATAAATAGCACAGCCTACGGTTTAATTTAAGTTATGGAGTGACAATTTGGTTGAAGATTGGAAAAGCCAATGAATGTGAATGAAATGTAAAGGTTCTGCCAACAGACTGCACTCCAGTGTGACCCAGTGTCTACAGTCATGACATTTGTAACATAATTTGCATTATAAAAATTAAGACCTCAAGGTCAAGTCAGAAAAGATGCATTAGATGAAAGGTGAATCTCTGCGTATTCTGGTGCTTATTATGTACATATATCATACAAAATGTGAAGAATGCAAAAGGAGCAAGGAGGGAGAGGGAACACGGACTAACACTACATAACTGTTGCCAGGCTTATCATAATTCTGCCATCTAAGACCAATTTTATGTTATTGTTTACTGACTGTCAACGTCTTTACTGAGTTTCAATGTCAATATAACCCACGCTACATGTTCAAATAATCAGCACAACATACAGTACAAACAAGTTGGATAGGAGAGACTCAAACAATGGAAAATCCAGGATGGAATGTAACAACTCGAGAGAAGGAAAGTTGCTACTCACCATATAGCGGAGATGCTGAGCCGCGATAGACACAATAAAAAGATTCATACAACCATACCTTTCGGCCATTAAGGCCTTTGTCAGCAGTAGACACACACACACACACACACACACACACACACACACACACACACACAACTTGCACACACATCTGCAGTCTCGAGCTGAAAAGTTTCAGCTCTCTGAGCTCTGAGACTGTAGACATTTGTGCAAGTTGCACTTAAGTGTGTGTGTGTGTGTGTGTGTGTGTGTGTGTGTGTGTGTACTGCTGACAAAGCCCTTAATTGTGTGAATCTCTTTGTTGTGTCTATCGCAGCTCAGCTTCTCCACTATATGGTGAGTAGCAACTTTTCTTCTCTCGTATTGTTGGATAGGACAGAGATATTTAAACTAATAACAAATGTTACTTAATGTGTACCAGCAAATTTTTTTTTTCTTTATTAGTACCTATGGATATGAACATGTTTCTCAGACTTCAATACGCCACCTGAAGTCACAGAACAGAATGAAGAATAACGTCTTCTAAAAACAGAATAACCAAATTATTTTACCGAATTCCACAGTACTTGCTACTCTGCATACTTCTCTTCCTGCCATTTTGTGTTTTTATTATCTATCAAAACATGAATGATCCTGTCCAGACAAAACATTATGTGGAAAGAGACAGCTGTTTCCTTCATTAATGTGCCACTCCTGCCACCCAACTAACACACTTTGACCAAAAAAATTGTTGACATTGCTGAATAGTGATTTGAACATACAACATAATCTCGTCATAAATAAGAGCTGACATCATTCATCAGTGTCTACAAATAACAATTGCAAGTAGATCCAAATTTATATTTTTATAACTCCTATAAATTTAAAAATAGTTATCACCATTTGAAGTATCACCAAGATGCAATTTTATTCACATGAAATATCTGTCGATAGCAGAAGTTGAGCACATATGTTATCAGTGCTGAAAACTTCTATGGTACTCATGTTGTTATAATACGTGATTGCAAACATCAACTATATAAATTACTGTTATTAAAACATAGACTGGTCCATGCACGGAAATTATATTTTTTACATAAATGAGGGTATAAACAGATATATTTTTCTGCTTCATAACTAGGCATTTCGTTTATTACAGCAACAACCAATACCCACACGAAGAAAGTTAGAGTTACATGTGGTGCAGAAAAAGACAGCAGCAATGTTGTGATTTTCTAGATCAGTACAAACAACAAATTATACATATGACATCAGTTTATGTGAAAGCATAATTACACTACTGTTGTTCTATAAGGTATGCCACCGACTTCTCATACTTTCATGGTATAATATTTGTACAAAAAATTAAAAGTGAAACAAGAAGAATATCGGAGATAGCATTAAGTGCCAAAAGAGCTGGCAAAATAACAGCATGAACGCCATGTCCCATGTGTTATAGAAATGGTAGTTTGACACAAAACGTGATTTAGGGATGAGTGACAAGTTATAAACTAGAGCTACACCGTTTTCGCAACAATTTCTTTAACAACACCAAAAGAATGGTTAACAATCTTACATATCAGTCATGTATTTGTCAAAAGTAGTGTACTGCATACTACTGAGCATCTCGTGAACAGAAAGGTAACCCTCGTAAATAATAGTTGCACACAAGTCTCCAACAAACAGCTTTTAAATTTGTTTATGAAACTAAATAGCTGTCAACTTCTCTGGAAAATTTCTCCGTTTAAGACTATATGTGGAATCAAGTACACGGTACCCAAAAGATGGTACTATGTATCTTAAGTTATGTGCATAGCTTATCGCGTAAAAAGGCAACAGTTTGCTAGTAACCTTTCCTACCGCGAAATCTGGTGCGATTATCAAGCAATGATCTTTTGCACTCAAAAAATGTTGTTCGATAGGCAAAACATTCATCTGGTACCGTTCCATCGTAGGTTCTCAGGCATTCGCGTGGAGTTTTCTTGTGTATTTTCACACAGTCACTCTTCAGGAGGCACATTTTAAGATCTGCACGTATTCCAGCACAAGGAGACTTGTCTGCCAACTGCTCTTTATCGTCGGCGTATTCGATCATAATCAAAATTTTCTGCTAGCGACAATAACAAACACCACCATAACAATATGTCGCCAAAGTTATCACTCATCGGCTTGCGTTGGGCATCATCCAAAGGTATTCTACCTCCTCGGTGATATATCGAGAGTGATATCTACTACGATCAACACCGCGAATCTCGCCGAACTATGTGTGATGTAAGAACGCAAATATTTCGAAGATATAAAAGAAAACCAAATGAAATTAGGATGTCACTACAAAACAATAACACAAGAAACAGTCATGAGACTGGAAAGCCATATGCCACATTAGCAAAGATCCACACCAGCTACAAAACTGAGAGTATCAATTGAAAACAAATTACTCTTACAAATTGTGTGATTATCTGTTTACAATGACTGGATATTTTTGTTAACCGCATGAAAAGAAGCAGCCTGTTCTTGCAGTATACCTATCGCGGTTTATCTACAAGAAAATCCATTATAATCACATCGACATTAAAATTTACCAAGAAGTGTGCAAACCAATACAATGGAGGGATACATGAATCTACAAATTTACATCTACATCTACATTCATACCCGGCAAGCAACCTGACGGTGTGTGGCGGATGGTACCTTGAGTACCTCTATCGGTTCTCCCTTCTATTCCAGTCTCGTATTGTTTGTGGAAACAAGGATTGTCGGTATGCTTCTATGTGGGCTCTAATCTCTCTGATTTTATCCTCATGGTGTCTTTGGGAGATATATGTACGAGGGAGCAATATACTGCTTGACTCCTCGGTGAAGGTATGTTCTCGAAACTTCAACATAAGTCCGTACCGAGCTACTGAGCGTCTCTCCTGCAGAGTCTTCCACTGGAGTTTATCTATCATCTCCATAACGCTTTCTCGATTACTAAATGATCCTGTAATGAAGCGCGCTGCTCTCCGGTGGATATTCTTTATCTCTTCTATCAAGCCTATCTGGTACAGATCCCACACTGCTGAGCAGTATTCAAGCAGTGGGCGATTAAGCGTACAGTAATCTACTTTCTTTGTTTTCGGATTGCATTTCCTTAGGATTCTTCCAATGAATCTCAGTCTGGCAACTGCTTTACCAACGATCAACTTTATATGATCATTCCATTTTAAATCACTCCTAATGCGTACTCCCAGATAATTTATGGAATTAACTGCTTCCAGTTGCTGACCTGCTATTTTGCAGCTATATGATAAGGGATCTATTTTTCTATGTATTCGTAGCATATTCCCTGCACCATGCGTTAATCGCTGCAGATCCTCCTGCATTTCAGTACAATTTTTCATTGTTACAAACTCTCGATACACCACAGCATCATCCTCAAAGAGCCTCAGTGAACTTCCGATGTCACCCACAAGGTCATTTATGTATATTGTCAACAGCAAAAGTCCTATGACACTCCCCTGCAGCACACCTGAAATCACTCATACTTTGGAAGACTTCTCTCCGTTGAGAATGACATTGTGTGTTCTGTTATCTAGGAACTCTTCAATCCAATCACACAATTGGTCTGATAGTCCATATGCTCTTGCTTTGTTCATTAAACGACTGTGGGGAACTGTATCAAACGCCTTGCGGAAGTTAAGAAACACGACATCTACCTGTGAACCCATGTCTATGGCCCTCTGAGTATGGTGGACGAATATCGCTAGCTGGGTTTCACACGACCGTCTTTTTCGAAACCCATGCTGATTCCTACAGAGTAGATTTCTAGTCTCCAGAAAAGTCATTATACTCGAACATAATACGTGTTCGAAAATTCTACAACTAATCGACGTTAGAGATATAGGTCTATAGTTCTGCACATCTGTTCGACGTCCCTTCTTGAAAACGGGGATGACCTGTGCCCTTTTCCAATCCTTCGGAACGCTACGCTCTTCTAGAGACCTACGGTACACCGCTGCAAGAAGGGGGGCGTACTCTGTGTAAAATCGAACTGGTATCCCATCAGATCCAGCGGCCTTTCCTCTTTTGAGCGATTTTAATTATTTCTCTATCCCTCTGTCGTCTATTTCGATATCTACTATTTTTTCATCTGTACGACAATCTACAGAAGGAACTACCATGCAGTCTTCCTCTGTGAAACAGCTTTCGAAAAAGACGTTTAGTAATTCGGTCTTTAGTCTGTCATCCTCTGTTTCAGTACCATTTTGGTCACAGAGTGTATGGACATTTTGTTTTGATCCACCTACCGCTTTGACATAAGACCAAAATTTCTTAGGATTTTCTGCCCACTCAGTACATAGAACTTTTTCTTTCGAATTCATTGAGCGCCTCTCGCATAGCCCTCCTGACACTACATTTCGCTTCACGTAATTTTTGTTTGTCTGCAAGGATTTGGCTATGTTTATGTATGCTGTGAAGTTTACTTCCGCGGCAGTTTTCTAACTCGGCTGTTGCACCAGGGTGTGTGATATTCTGTGCAGACTCGACGGGGAGAGAAATATTTGAAAGACATTCATGGTACGAAGGGACAGGATTCTGGGACATGTTTTAAGACATCAAAGTATAAGATATATATCTGGTACTTGAGAGAACTGCGGCGGCCAAAACTAGTAGGGGAAGACAGATATTGTAATAGATCCAACACCTCAAAGACACTGCCAAGAAGAAGGGACAGGATGATAGTACATATTTTAAGATATCAAGGATTAACTTCCATGGTATTTGATGGAATTGAAGGGGATAAAAACAGAAGATTAAGACAGAGTTTGGAATACATCCCACAAATAATCCAGGGCACTTTGTGCAAGTGTTGACCTAACACGAAGAGAAGATGAGAGGAATTCGAGGTGAGCTGCATAAAACCAGTCATTGAACCGATGACCCCCTTCCAAATAAGTATTGTTCTATTAAGAGCAGTACATTGTACCCACTGTGTATATTACATCACCTTTAGATGGTGAGATCATATTGAACTGCACTGATTACAATTAAAGTCCATTGCTGAATACATTTTCCTACTGTGCCTTTGAAATTACTCACAGACAGTTTGGTAAGTTAACTAAAGAGAAGAGAACACTGTCGATATGAGACAAACTATTGTGAACTCTGGCCAGCTTAACAAATGGCTCATCTACAGTATCTCAGTTCATGATATTATCATAACATGGAGAGATTTTTAAGGAAACCTTTCTGATAGTCTTCTGAACATGAACTAAGTTGCTTTAGACATATAAATAAAGGTCAGTCATTATATTAAACTTTTTAAAACGCTGATTACATTATTGTCATTGGAAAATTTGGAAAACCATCGAAAAGCTATTCCCGCTATTTTCAGAGCAAATTTGAGCCAGTGAAATTATATCATACAAAACTATCGTAAGTTAGTTGAAAATAAAACCAGGCACGATATGCATGATGTGATATCACAGTTTATTATGTAGATAAATAACGTTTTAAAACCAGGTATGTACTTCATCAAAGTGACCAGCTAAGTCTCTGATCAGTAAAGAAACCTAGAAATTTAACTGATATACTAATCTGATTAGTAATACACACATCAAAAAGAGTTTTTCATCACCTCGGTTCCTAGAGTTCGGGAATCTGTACAGAAAATTGGAACAGAGATCAACATAAACATCATTTCTGCCCTTTTTATTGCTCATGAAAACCACACATTGCATGTTGCACCACCATACAGCAAGACCTTCAGAGGTTGTGGTCCAGATTGCTGTACACACCAGTACCTGTAATGCACAGTAGCACATCCTCTTTCACTGATGCATTCCTGTATTCATTGCACGTACTATCCACAACTTCATCAAGCCTCTGTTGGTCCAGATTGTTCCTCTCTTCAACGGCGATTCGGTGTACATCCCTCAGAGTTGTTGGTGGGTCTCATCGCCAATAAACAGCCCTTTTCAATCTATCCCAGGCTTGTTTGATAGGGTTCATGTCTGGGGAACATGCTGGCCACTCTAGTCGAGCGATGTCGTTAGCCTGAAAGAAGTCATTCAAAAGATGTGCACGGTGTGGGTGCAAATTGTCATCCACGAAGATGGATGCCTTGCCAATACGCTGCCAGTTTGTTGCACTATAGGTCGGAGGAAGGCAATCACATATTGCACAGCCATTACGGCGTCTTCCATAGCCACCAGTGCCGTACGTTGGCCCCACATAATTCTGCTCCAAAACAGCAGGGAACGTCCACCTTGCTGCACTCGCTGGACAGTGTGTCTAAGGCGTTGAGCATGACCGGATTGCCTCCAAACATGTGTCTGACGATTATCTGGTTGAAGGCATATGCGACAGTCATCGTTGAAGAGAACATGATGCCATTTCTGACCGGTCCATTCGGCACGTTGTTGGGCCCATACTTGCCATGCAGCATGGTTTCGTTGTTGCAAAGATTGACCTCGCCATAGACGTTGGGAGTGAAGTTGCGCATCATGCAGCCTATTGCTCACAGTTTGAGTTGTAACACGTCATGTGGCTGTATGTAAAGCATTATTAAACAGGGTAGCGTTGCTGCTAGGTTTCCTCCAGGCCATAATCCGTAGATGGAAGTCATCCACTAGAGTAGTAGCCCTTGGGCAGTCTGAGTGAGGCATGTTATCGACAGTTCCTGTCTCTCTGTATCTCCTGCATGTCCGAACAGCATCGCTTTGTTTCACTCCGAGATGCTTGGACACTTCCCTTGTTGAGAGCCCTTTCAGGCACAAAGTTATAATGCGAATGCGATCGAACCGCGGTATTGACAGCGTAGGCATGGTTGAACTACAGACAACACGAGCTGTGTATTGCCTTCCTGGTGGAATAACTGGAACTGATCAGCTGTCAGATCCCTCCATCTAATAGGTGCTGTTCATGCATGGTTGTTTACATTTTTGACGGGTTTTTTAGTGACATTTCTGAACAGTCAAAGGGACTGTGAGTGTGTGATACAATATCCACAGTCAACGTCTATCTTCAGGTGTTCTGGGAACTGGGGCGATGCAGAACTGTTTCTGATGTATGTATTTAAATTAAAAACAATTTATATTATAATGAGTTAGTGTTTTTGAAACACCTTCTGAACATCAGATGGAAAATATGTGTTGGTGACTGATATATAAATTTTTATTACTGTTACAAATTTTTCAATCTGTGCAATAGTCACCCACACTATCAGCTAAGTTTTCATCATTTTATTATTATTTATTATCATTTTATTATTATTTATTATCATTTTATTATTATTTATTATCATTTTATTATTATTTTAATTATTTCCACTGTGGGGAAAATTAGATTCAAGGAAAGTAAAGTAAATTTAAACTTTCATATGTATTTTAGAAGTCACAGTGTTCAAAAAAACGGATAACACATGCTATGTCCGTTTCAAAGCTGGTGCCTTATTTAGTATTGCAAATTAATTTAAAAAAGTGTTACTCAGAGGTGTCTGAATTAACATAAAACATGATTTTCTAAGAACAGGAAACAAAGAATAGGCAACGGGATTGGATACCGTATTCAAACAAGCACAAGAAGATAGTTCAAGGGTACACAAAAAGGAACTGAACTATCACCATTCCATTCTATTTAGACAAAGAAATTCCGCTCCTAGTGTAGTCTTGTTCCCAATGGATAACCACAGGCTAGTATTGGAAGATAAGACAAAGATCATGTGGTTCAATATAATCACAATCTTCCCAAAATGCTCTATAAAAATGTTTCTAGAAATCCTGAAATAGCGAAACTGCTCGCGATAGCGATTAATTACGTTTGAATACTCGAAATATTATGCAAAACAGCAGCTGAGGGCTAGTTTTGTTACTACCGACACGTACGATGTGTGCAAGTACATTAACAGAAAATACGTAATTCTACAACTATTTTAATCAGGGAATCAAATCCAAACACATTAGTTACAGAAAACTTCCAAAGTGTGTTAACAACGCCATAGTATTGACCTGATGGCTTGTTAAACAATTTTTACGAGCGCACACTATGTGGGTTGACAACAAAGAGAATTTATTAGTTCGAAGAATTTCAATGAGAAAAAACCTTACACTCACACGTACATACATACTAAAGGGCGATGATTTTAATTGGAATTACACATGACTTAACGTGCTTCCACATTCCATACTGAAGTGGAAACAAAGTAACTACCGCAATAAACTCTGAAACCAACACTGAAATCGCACTGCATCCCGATTTAAAATAATATAAAAAACATTTTCGATATAAATCTATAAGAAAAGTAATTAATATTTCAGTTAGGCTGAAAATTTCATTGTCCTTTGGACTCACCAACCACATGCTTACCCAACGATGTTACCACCTGAGAAACTGCCCACAGACCGACTAGCGTGGGCCCCGTCAGAGGGTATCCCACAGATACAATAGGAAGTGACCAGAGAGGTTTCCTTTACCAACTCGGCATGGGACGAACACAACCACACCAAGGAGACAAACCTCTTTGCCTTAGGAATTGTATCTATGTACTCAGACGCTGGTATTGCTGTTTTCTAGCAGACAAAACTTCTCTGCTACCACCAAGCATGCAACTACAAATACTCTCACTCATTCATCCATTCACACCAGAAGACAAGGAGATGACAATGTCTTAAGACATCACATACACTACGTAAAGGAGGCAGATGTGGGTATCATAGGAAACTCTGTATGATAAGAAATACATATAAAAATGTGTTTGAAAATGTTGTATGACAAGTTGTTTTTGTTTGTTGTTGTTGTTGTTGTTGTCTTCAGTCCTGAGAGTGGTTTGATGCAGCTCTCCATGCTACTCTATCCTGTGCAAGCTGCTTCATCTCCCAGTACCTACTGCAACCTACATCCTTCTGAATCTGCTAGTGTATTCATCTCTTGGTCTCCCTCTACGATTTTTACCCTCCACGTCGCCCTCAGATACTAAATTGGTGATCCCTTGATGCCTCAGAACATGTCCTACAAACCGATCCCTTCTTCTAGTCAAGTTGTGCCACCAACTCCTCCCCAACCCTATTCAATACCTCCTCATTAGTTACGTGATCTACCCATCTAATCTTCAGCATTCTTCAGTAGCACCACATTTCGAAAGCTTCTATTCTCTTCTTGTCCAAACTAGTTATCGTCCATGTTTCACTTCCATACATGGCTGCAATCCAAACAAATACTTTCAGAAATGACTTCCTGATACATAAATCTATATTCGATGTTAACAAATTTGTCTTCTTCAGAAATGCTTTCCTTGCCATTGCCAGTCTACATTTTATATCCTCTCTACTTCGACCATCATCAGTTATTTTACTTCCTAAATAGCAAAACTCCTTTACTACTTTAAGTGTCTCATTTCCTAATCTAATTCCCTCAGCATCACCCGACTTCATTCGACTACATTCCATAACCCTCGTTTTGCTTTTGTTGATGTTCATCTTATGTCCTCTTTTCAAGACACTGTCCATTCCGTTCAACTGCTCTTCCAAGTCCTTTGCCGTCTCTGACAGAATTACAATGTCATCGGCGAACCTCAAAGTTTTTACTTCTTCTCCACGAATTTTAATACCTACTCCAAATTTTTCATTTGTTTCCTTTACTACTTGCTCAATATGCAGATTGAATAACATCGGGGAGAGGCTACAATCCTGTCTCACTCCTTTCCCAACCACTGCTTCCCTTTCATGCCCCTCGACTCTAATAACTGCCATCTGGTTTCTGTACAAATTGTAAATAGCCTTTCGCTCCCTGTATTTTACCACTGCCACCTTCAGAATTTGAAATAGAGTATTCCAGTCAACATTGTCAAAAGCTTTCTCTAAGTCTACAAATGCTAGAAACGTAGTTTTGCCTTTTCTTAATCTTTCTTCTAAGATAAGTAGTAAGGTCAGTATTGCCTCACGTGTTCCAACATTTCTACGGAATCCAAACTGATCCACCCCGAGGTCCGCATCTACCAGTTTTTCCATTCGTCTGTAAGGAATTCGCGTTAGTATTTTGCGGCTGTGACTTATTAAACTGATAGTTCAGTAATTTTCACATCTGTCAGCACCTGCTTTCTTTGGGATTGGAATTATTATATTCTTCTTGAAGTCTGAGGGTATTTCACCTGTCTCATACATCTTGCTCACCAGCTGGTAGTTTTGTCATGAATGGCTCTCCCAAGGCCGTCAGTAGTTCTAATGGAATGTTGTCTACTGCGAGGGCCTTGTTTCGACTCAGGTCTTTCAGTGCTCTGTCAAACTCTTCACGCAGTATCTTACCTCCCATTTCGTCTTCATCTACATTCTCTTCCATTTCCATAATATTGTCCTCAAGTACATCGCCCTTGTATAAACCTTCTATATACTCCTTCCACCTTTCTGCCTTCCCTTCTTTGCTTAGAACTGGGTTGCCATCTGAGCTCTTGATATTCATACACGTGGTTCTCTTCTCTTCAAAGGTGTCTTTAATTTTCCTGTAGGCAGTATCTATCTTACCCCTAGTGAGACAAGCTTCTACATCCTTACATTTGTCCTCTAGCCATCCCTGCTTAGCCATTTTGCACTTCCTGTCGATCTCATTTTTGAGACGTTTGTATTCCTTTTAGCCTGCTTCATTTACTGCATTTTTATATTTTCTCATTTCATCAATTAAATTCAATATTTCTTCTGTTACCCAAGGATTTCTAGCAGCCCTCGTCTTTTTACCTACTTTATCCTCTGTTGCCTTCACTACTTCATCCCTCAGAGCTATCCATTCTTCTTCTACTGTGTTTCTTTCCCCCATTGCTGTGAATTGTTCCGTTATTCTCTCCTTGAAACTCTGTACAACCTCTGGTTCTTTCAGCTTATCGAGATCCCATGTCCTTAAATTCCCACCTTTTTGCAGTTTCTTCAGTTTTAACCTACAGGTCATAGCCAATAGACTGTGGTCAGAGTCCACATCTGCTACTGGAAATGTCCTACAACTTAAAATTTGATTCCTAAATCTCTGTCTTACCATTATATAATCTATCTGATACCATTTAGAATGTCCAGGTTCTTCCATGTATACAACCTTCTTTTATGATTCTTGAACCAAGTGTTAGCTATGATTAAGTTATGCTCTGTGCAAAATTCTACCAGACGGCTTCCTCTTTCATTTCTTAGCCCCAATCCATAATCATCTACTATGTTTCCTTCTCTCGCTTTTCCTACTGACGAATTCCAGTCACCCATGACTATTAAATTTTCGTCTCCCTTCACTACCTGAATAATTTCTTTTATCTCATCATACATTTCATCAATTTCTTCATCATCTGCAGAGCTAGTTGGCATATAAACTTCTACTACTGTAGTAGGCATGGGCTTTGTGTCTATCTTGGCCACAATAATGCGTTCACTATGCTGTTTATAGTAGCTTACCCACACTCCTATTTTTTATTCATTATTAAACCTACTCCTGCATTACCCCTATTTGATTTTGTATTTATAACACTGTATTCACCTGACCAAAAGTCTTGTTCCTTCTGCCACCGAACTTCACTAATTCCCACTATATCTAACTTTAACATATCCATTTCCCTTTTTATATGTCAATATAACATATTCCACAGCTTCGTTTCCTCCCAGATAAATTTAGAATTTAATTTAGAGGTGCAAATGTATGACGTAATCAATAAATCGAGCAAAATAGCATGAAATGAGTCTAACAGAGACCTTTCATCACAACAACACTTTGGGGAAAAACTGTGAGGGGAGTGTCCTAGCCATGCTAGGACATTCCCAAGCAGGCTTTTCCTCACAATTCAAACCAATTATAAAATGATAAAAGGGCACCAGCTATTTGATAAAAGACAATAATTTCATATCAAATATTTTTAGAATTTACTAAGTTAAACACAAATCTCTGACACCTATTTAAAGGATAATGTAGACCAAATTCAGTCAGCAAGTAAAGATAATGGTCCCAGGGTCATTAATATTAAAAACGAGTGTATGATGGCTCTCACATTTATGGGGTTCACCAGTATCTGCTCAATGCAAGAGCCAATTGATCAAAGGCAAATCTAGGATTGATTATTGACATACAGATTAGTGAAAGTAGCAAAGGTGCCACAGCAATTAATAAAAACAAAAACAAACATGAGTATTATACAATGGAAGATTAAAATCCACAACCATGTGGCAAATAGAAAAAAATATCGTTTTGCAAAGAAGTTAACTCAATAACAATGGTGCAATATTCTATAAATAAAATAATTTGCAGATTTAATAAATTAGTGGCACTGATTTAATTAGTTTACTATAGATCAGTCAGTCAGCAAAACAAATGGTCACTGTGCCCTTAAATAGAATCTAAAAATAATTAAGTGATTGTTATCCCTTATGGGGTTCACCACTATAAATATGCTCCATGCAAAGGCCAGTCGACCACAGCCCAATAAAAATGCATTTTACTTATCAAACATAGAATCAGCAATGCCACAGCAATGAATTTACGAAAAACAATTTGTAGTGGTAGTAACCTAGTACATTTACACAAAAAGAACATCAATAGATAAAAAGACATAAAAAGAATACAAGGATCAATAGCAATTCACATTAAAACATCATTGCACCAAAAATCTAATAGTTTACAGATTTAATAAATGTGTGCTACTGACAGTCAGTCAGTCAGCAAAACAAATGGTCAATGTGCCAAATTTAATCCAAAAAGAATTAAGTGATTGTTACCCTTATGGCGTTCATCAACATAAATATGCCCCATGGAAAAGCCAATCGACCACAGCCCAGTAAGAATGAATTTTAATCATCAAACTGATAAAATCAGCAATGCCACACCAATGAATTTACAAAGAACATTTTGTAATGCTACTAACCTAAAACATTACACAAAAACAACATCGATAAATGAAAACACATCCTAAAATACTAAGATAATAGCAATTCATATTAAAACATCATAGAACCGTAAAAACTGTAACTGAGCAGTCTTGACAAGATATTTTTAAGTAATTTAAATGAATAACATTGGAGCTTCACATTAAAGTTTTTCTTTCAAGTGTTCCTTGAAATAATTTTCAAAGACAACAATAGACGAATTTCCATGCAATAGCACAATAATATGAATTCTGACAATTTAATAAGATATTCAGTCTTGCTGAAAGGAACACACATACAGGCGTTGCACTATTGGACATGCAATAGTTCCACTGTAGCAAGGTACAATATAAGGGGAGGGGTTCATTGCCACAACTGTCAGTAGGGAATGGTGTCCATATGTTATGCTCGATCTCGCCGCCATTTGTGCATCTCATGGAAGTTTCTCAAAGTAGACTGTGTTATGTACATCTCGAAGTGGTTCATGTTTGTGTCTCTATTGCGATCTATTCGTCGTAGGTGTCTGTTGTACCAATGGTCGCTTGGGTGTTCCTGCACAAGGATGGCACTTTAAGAGTTCTTCTGTGTGCCCTCCTTAGCAAGCAGAGAACACCCACCAATATTTATGGTAGCTTGACAGCAAGGATGTCATTCCTGCATCTCACAGAGTCGAACGATTCCTCTTTGTGTTGTCAAATCCATGAAGTTTCGTCATTGGACTCGCTGGTTTTGATGATTCCTGCACAAGGATGGCACTTAAAGGTTCTTCTGTGTGGCAGCTTTAGCAAGCAGAGAACATCTACCCAGGGTTTACTGCTGCTTGACAGTAGGCATCCAGCAGGAAATGTTAATAGGTACCACTGATGTCTGTAAGTTCCATAAGACGATACCTGTCAAAGGGCTCCATGCCCCTTTATCACCAGTCTTCTGTTGTTTCACTGCTGTTGTGAGTGCTCTTTGACAGTTAACCTAGGCGTGTGCATGCACTTCCTGGCCGATTTTTCACTCATTATCGGTCTGTGATGGTACCAACCACTTGCTCACTTGCCGCATGGTGTGCTGCCAGCATATGGATTCCTGAGTGGCTGACCACTCTGATGTAAGAAAATATTATTATTATTATTATTAGTATTATTATTATTATTATTATTATTATTATTATTATTATTATTATTATTATTATTATTATTATTATTATTATTAACCATCAGACTGAGGAAGGGAAACAACATTTACTTGTGTGGCTCCCTTCCCCATTTAGAAAGAGCTGTGTACCATTGTGGAACAGTGAGGCTTTGTGCAAGTGATGTTCGGTTGGACAAGTAAAGTTTGCTAAGAAATTCCCGGACGTCACTCGCACTGAAAATGTACCTAAGGGCCAGTTTAAAACTGAGTTTGAGGAATATTACAAGAGGGAATATAAGTAGTATGTTAACATCAGCCTCGACTGTTCTATCCACTCAATGACACATCAGACACGGTCAGCTTTTTAAAAACGTTGGCACATGGAAATTAAATGAGTAAGCAAACACGAATTTAGAGTAACTGACACTATAATTACGAACTAGAACTTAATGTACATATAACATATTACTACTTACATAAATAACAATGAAATAGCTTGAGTGGTTTGATAAGTTTAGCAATCACATACAAATGTCCATTCATTCTGTTTTTTTTTCACATGTGCTAGTCCCACATGCAACAAAATGACAGTATTTATCTGTAGGGTTTAACAAATTACAAGTCTAATAATGAAGCCTATGTAATGGTGTGTCCATATTATACAGGGCATAAAAAAGAGTGATATTGTCCAGCAGTGGACGACAGGTTGCAGGCTTGTTTTTTTGTTTTTTAAATATTCAAATGTCTTCAGAGTCTGTCTTTAATATCGATATTTTTACATACACTTTGAATTAGTCTATACTTTCTTAAGCATGTCAGTGGAGCAGGATTCATTTCTCCTTGTAAATCGTCAAAATACATCATTACAATGAGTAGTTAAATATTATACATTGACAAATAAATGGCTCTTGGCCTCTTCCATTACTCAAACCAGTGTTTTATGTAACAAGATGTGGCTGTCAATAGACAGGTGATCTTCGTTCTTTGAAAAATTATTGTGCAACAGATTGATCTAGTTTTTATATTCTTAAATTTAATAAATTCAGTTATGTTGAAAAGAGAAATTTATGATCTAACATGAAAATCAAAGGTAAATGGCTTATACACTAATCATTGTCTGTACATGTGTACAAAGTTCTAGTTAGTTCAGGAGTTTTGTCTCTTTTGTATAGTTTCTTACGTGCGAATTGCACAGCATTTGCTTATCGCTTAAATTTACACTAATAAACTTTCATGTTGCACAGGAACACAAAACACTTTGACATTCTTCGCTGTGGATTGTCAATGGTAGTTTGTGGTCTTATCTCACCTCATCTCGACATGGTTTGATGGGCAAGACTAGGATGTTGCGAAGCTGGAGTCTCATTATGTTTAATATTCGTCCATGTAGATAAATGTCCGTGACATGTGTTCATCTTGGTGCATTTTTGTTATCATGAAACAATAAAGAAAACCCAAGTTAGGTTCTGCTTAATACTAAGCTTACATGACTCATAGGGTAAGGGATAAGGATGTGAACATCATATTTACAAACCTATCGTTAATATTAGTTCACTTCATTTATACATTGTTCAGTAATATCTTATTTTCACTCCGAAATGACTATACCACTGTTCGTGTTTCGTGTACACTCGGTACTTAACATAAGTCCTTATTTTGAAGGGTCTCTATATTCGGGAAAATGTCCATACTTTGAATTGCCACTGGGCACGCGGCCATTAAAGTCAATCAGCATTGTCAGAGGCGACACATGCCACTGTTGCCATAACTTGCCTAGCCGTTCGCGCGCAATGCAGGTTTGGAGGCTGTCGCCGGTATACATGGGTTAGCTAAGCTACTTTCGACGTATTGTCTTTTTGTTGATAATTCATTACTTGACTGCATCATGATTGTGTTCGACACATCTGCAAAGCTCACTACAGAGCTAGCCTCACTTTGTGGTCCTTGGATCGCTGCTGTGGTTCATTGTCTGCAAGCTGCAAGACTCTCCTGCAGGCAAGGACATTTCAAATTTTCAGCATGTACGCTGGAGTGAAAATATTTGTACTGGTTAGAATTCTCACTGCCAAACAAGTCTTGTGATGTTTTATGTTAATTGGAAATTGTACACTTGAACTTAATCACTTCCATATGTAGTGCCAAGAGTGAAGTATGGAGGAGTTGGTGTTAAAATATGGGGAAATCATTGGTGGTTAGGATATGGTCCCCTTATTGTACTTGACATGTCCGCCTGCTTAGCTAAGTGGTATCGTGCTTGCCTCCCATGCTGTAAGGAAATACTATTATTATTGTTATTAAGCATCAGATTGAGAAGGGGAAGCAACATATACTTGCGTGCCTCCCCTTCCCATTTCGAAAGTGCTGTGTACCATTGTGGAAAAGCGAGGCTTTGTTCGAGCGATGTACTATTTGAGAAGTAAAGTCTGCTAATAAATTCCCGAACGTCACTCGCACTGAAAATGTACCTAAGGGCCAGTTTACAACAGAATTTGAAAAATATTACAAGTAGGGGTGGGGGATAAAAGTAGTATGTAAACGTCAGTCTCGACTGCTCTGTCCACACAATGATATGTCGGACACGGTTGGATCTGTGAAAAAAAACTTGCCACATAGAAAGTAAATGATTAAGCAAATACAAATTTAGACCTTTTGATGCTATAATTAAGAACTTGGACATACGTATAACATGTTAACACTTACGTCAATAACAATGACAGAGCTTGAGTGATTTGAAAAGTTTAGAAATCATGTAGAAATATCCATTCATTAACCACTCTGTTTTTCACACATACTGGTCTCACATACAACAAAATAACAGTATTTATCAATAGATTTAAACAAATTACAAATCTTACAATGACACCTTTGTAATGGTGCGCCCGTATTATACAGGAGATAAAAAGAGAGTGATGTCGTCCGACGCAACGTTAGCGACAGCCCCAGACGGTGCACAAGTCCCGCCTTATCAAGCCCCTCCACACCAATCCATATCCTAAGCTCCATGTATGGTCTGCCGCATGTTCCAACATCAAAGTTGTTCGTATAACAGATATGCCAGTCATATCAAGGGAGAAAATCAGTAGTTAGTACGAAATACAGTTTTTCCGGTACCATTGTGGAAAGAATTAGAAATATGTTCATTGAATATGCATGTTGAAAAATCATCAATAAGAATGAAAAATAAAAATGGTATCCACGCTGTCTTTTTTATTTAATGAGCTTTCATCTGCACTGTATCAAAATATCTGATATTTGTTAATTGCAGTGAGCTCAAATTTCCATCACCTCGCGTAGTGTACGAAATACTGTTGGGAAATATTAATTGGTGCTGTCCATTATCTCGATTGTCTTAAGTCAATGTTGTGCACAAACAAGGCAAAGTCGATATCTTGGTTTGTTTCTGATTACCTCATTAAGACTAAAAAATATAAGATGGGATAATGCAGAAATGCGTAATGCAAGCAGTCAGATATTTATACAGTGACGTCCTTCATTAATATTTGCCTGTGTAATGGGTGAATTTTTGCTGGTGAACTCTTATGACTTCTTTCTTATAGCATACACGTGATTACTTTGAGTTCTTCTTCAGTGTTTAAGAGCTTTAGAGCTGCCTATTGTTAAACATATGTACATAATTTCGACAGTGTCATTCCAACACATCTTATTGTACTTTAATGTCTGTTAGATATCAGTTTTGACAGCAGTTGCCCACTACATTCAAGATTAGGTACCTTGTGTATAATAACTTTATAATATCTATGTCTCATTTTGACAGTATTACACAAACTGCTAAGAAGTACTAACAGCACAACACTGCTGGTATGAACTACTGTGGTTAAACAAAAAAGTCCATTGTTTTCACACTATTATGATTCAGTCCATTGTGGTCAGTGCCATGGTCATTTGTGTTCATCTGTATATGGACAGACAGTGACCTTCATTCCTTGGAATATAAATGTTCAACAGATTGATTTAGTTTTCATATTCTTAAATGTAATAAATTCAGTCCTGCTGAAATGATAGAAACTTATAATCTGACATGAAAATCAAAGGTAGATGGTTTATGCACTAATCATTGTCTGTACATTTCTAAGATGTTTTAGTTAGTTCAGGGGTTTTGTCTTTTTTGTAGAGTTTTTGTGTTTTTTTATGTGTGAATTTCATGGAATTTGCTTACTGACAAAATTTGCACTAAAGAACTTTCATGTTACACACAAACACAAAACACTTTGACGTTCTTCGCTTCAGGTTGTCGATGGTAGTTTTTGGTCTTGTCTCACCACATCTTTACATGGTTTGGTGGGCAAGACAAGGACATTGCGAAGCAGGAGTCTCATTATGTTAAATGTTCGTCCATGTAGATACATGACCTTGACATGTGTTCATCTTGGTGAATTTTTTTATATCATGAAACAATGAAGAAAACCTGAGTTAGGTTCTGCTTAACACTAAGCTTACATTACTGATAGAGTAAGGGATAAGTATATGACCATCAGATTTACAAACCTAGCGTTAATATTCGTTCACTTCATTTATACACTGTTCAGTAAAATCTTATTTTCACTCCGAAATGACTATACCACTGTTCGTGTTTAGTGTAGACACGGTACTTGACATAAGTCCTTAGTTTGGATGCATTATTGTTATACAGGTCTCTATATTCGGGGAAATGTCCATGTACATATTTTGAATTGCCGCTGGGCACGTGGCCATTAAAGTCAATCAGCCAGCATTGTCAGAGGCAACGCATGCCATTGTTGTCATAACTTGCCTAGCTGTTCGCGCAGTGCAGGTTTGGCGGTTGTCGTCGGTACGCGCAGGTTAGGTAAGCTGCCTTCGAAGTATTGTCTTTTCGTTGATAAATCATTACTTGACTGCATCGTGTGTTCGACGCATCTATGAAGCTCACTACAGGGTGAACTTCACTTTCTGGTCCTTGGATCATTGCTGTCGTTCGTCGTCTGCAAGCTGCAAGACTCGCCTGCAGGTAAGGACATTTAAAATTCTCAGCATGTGCTCTGGAGTGAAAATTGTAGCACTGGTTATAATTATCACTGCCCAACGTGTCTTGTGATGTTTTGTGTTAATCGATGATTATACACTTGAACTTAAGTCACTTCCGATTCACATAAGTAAATTACAAGTTTATAATTTTGGCACTCGTTGATTCACATGAGCAGTGCACATGTCCATATTTTGTTCGTTTCAATTTACGAAAAAAATTTGCTACTAGTTACAATGTTAGCTTAATCACTAGTATGTACAGTTTATTTACTAGTCAGTTCCTTTGGTGTCGGTATAGCCATTCGGTTTCGCTATCAGACTAATTTTAATTCTGAATTCTGTCTCAAAGATACTCTTTAAAATTAATAGGGTTTTTACAGATTTCTGTTACTTTCTTGTTTATGGTTTTTAAACCACTTACTTTCATTGACTGTGCATTAGAGAGAATTGTGTGCCAACAGATAAATTGCCTACTTGTAGTAGCCAGAAAGTGACTTTATCCAACTGGAACTGTCACAGCATTCGAATTTTCAATTTCATGTGTTCCAGTCGATAAAAATAATAAAGAAGACAAATGACCGATAATTGACTATTCACCGTAAAATCATATCATAATATACGCGCTCATGAAACGAAAGTTATCGAAAGGGTTAAAAGAAATTTGGAAGATGCGCGGTGTTATGATGTGTGAGAATTCTTTGGATCCAGTGTGTGTTCGCTATCTGTTTATTTGTCCTCTGTTCAACTACTAATGCTCTCTTAGGGTGGGAATAGGATAGGTAGGAATTCATGGATATATACATACATACATAGTGAGAAGAAAATGTTAAAGTTCCTTGAAATCTTGAAGACAAAATAATTTCGGTGACACTTCTGCCACATCAAAAGTATCAATGAAATCAAATTTCATCTAGATTTATTTATAATACTATTTTCTATCTATTTACTTTTTATTTACAATGTCTATATTAGGTTGCCTCCTCGTGGGTCGTGGTATTCACATTAGGCTTCTAATAGTAGAACAGTACAGATTTAAATGCGAGAGACGTTCATCGAATTGGAAAGTAAAGTTCTATGTACTGACTTGGCTGAAAATCCTTAGAAATTTTGCTCTTATGTTAAAGAGCTAGGTGGATCAAAACAAAGTGCCTAGACATTCTGCGACTGAAACAGAGGATGACAGACTAAAGGCCGAAATACTAAATGTCCTTTTCCAAAGCTGTTTCACAGAGGAAGACTGCACTGTAGTTCCTTCTCTAGATTGTCGCACAGATGACAAAATGGTGGATATCGAAATAGATGACAGATGGATAGAAAAGCAATTAAAATCGCTCAAAAGAGGAAAGGCCGCTGGATCTGATGGGATACCAGTTCGATTTTACACAGAGTACGCGAAAGAACTTGCCCCCTTCTTGCAGCGGTGTACTGTAGGTCTCTAGAAGAGCGTAGCGTTCCAAAAGATTGGAAGAGGGCACAGGTCATCCCCGTTTTCAAGAAGGGATGTCGAACAGATGTGCAGAACTATAGACCTATATCTCTAACGTCGATCAGTTGTAGAATTTTCGAACACGTATTATGTTCGAGTATAGTGTCTTTTCTGGAGACTACAAATCAACTCTGTAAGAATCAGCATGGGATTCGAAAAAGACGATCGTGTGAAACCCAGCTAGCGCTATTCGTCCACGAGACTCAGAGGGCTATAGACACGGGTTCCCAGGAAGATGTCGTGTTTCTTGACTTCCGCAAGGCGTTTGATACAGTTCCCCACAATCGTTTAATGAACAAAGTAAGAACATTTCGACTGTCAGACAAATTGTGTGATTGGATTGAAGAGTTCCTAGATAACAGAACACAGCACGTCGTTCTTAATGCAGAGAAGTCTTCCAAAGTAAGAGTGATTTCATATGTGCCACAGGGGAGTGTCATAGGACCGTTGCTATTCACAATATATATAAATGATCTTGTGGATAACATCGGAAGTTCACTGAGGCTTTTTGCGGGTGATGCTGTAGTGTATCGAGAGGTTGTAACAATGGAAAATTGTACTGAAATGCAGGAGGATCTGCAGCAAATTGACGCATGGAGCAGGGAATGGCAATTGAATCTCAATGTAGACCAGTGTAATGTGCTACGAACACATAGAAAGAAAGATCCTTTATCATTTCGCTAAAATATAGCAGGTCAGCAACTGGAAAGAGTTAATTCCATAAATTATCTGGGAGTACGCATTAGGAGTGATTTAAAATGGAATGACCATATAAAATTATCGTCGCTAAAGTAGATGTCAGACTGAGATTCATTGGAAGAATCCTAAGGAAATGCAGTCCGAAAACAAAGGAAGTAGGTTACAGTACACTTGCTTGCCCACTGGTGTGGGATCCATACCAGATAGGGTTCATAGAAGAGATAGAGAAGATCCAACAGAGAGCAGCGCACTTCGTTACAGGATCACTTAGTAATTGCGAAAGCGTTACGGAGATGATAAATGAACTCCAGTGGAAGACTGTAAGAGAGACGGTCAGTAGCTTGGGACAGGCTTCTGTTGAAGTTTCGAGAACATACCTTCACCGAGGAGTCAAGCAGTGTAATGCTCCGTCGTACGTACATCTCTCGAAGAGACCGTGAGGATAACATCACAGAGATTGGAGCCCACACAGAAGCATACCGACAATCTTTCCTTCCACGAAGAATTCGAGACTGGAACAGAAGGGAGAACCGATAGAGGTACTCAAGGTATCCTCCGCCACACACCGTCAGGTTGCTTGCGGAGTATGGATGTAGATGTAGATGTAAATTTGTAGATTCATGTATCCCTCCTTTATATTGGTTTGCACACTTCTTGGTAAATAGCAAAAGATTTTGGTATTCATTCTTGTAATGCTAGTAGCGTGATCATAACTTGAAATGTAGGAAGTTTCACTTTGAATTTGCATGGTCGCATTATCCCGTCCTCCTGCGCTGTGTATTATTCGCTTCTCGTGGCGATCCGTAAATACACTCCTGGAAATTGAAATAAGAACACCGTGAATTCATTGTCCCAGGAAGGGGAAACTTTATTGACACATTCCTGGGGTCAGATACATTACATGATCACACCGACAGAACCACAGGCACATAGACACAGGCAACAGACCATGCACAATGTCGGCACTAGTACAGTGTATATCCACCTTTCGCATCAATGCAGGCTGCTATTCTCCCATGGAGACGATCGTAGAGATGCTGGATGTAGTCCTGTGGAACGGCTTGCCATGCCATTTCCACCTGGCGCCTCAGTTGGACCAGCGTTCGTGCTGGACGTGCAGACCGCGTGAGACGACGCTTCACCAGTCCCAAACATGCTCAATGGGGGACAGATTCGGAGATCTTGCTGGCCAGGGTAGTTGACTTACACCTTCTAGAGCACGTTGGGTGGCACGGGATACCTGCGGACGTGCATTGTCCTGTTGGAACAGCAAGTTCTCTTGCCGGTCTAGGAATGGTAGAACGATGGGTTCGATGGTGTACGGCCAGTGTAGGAGATCGCTCCCCACACCCTGATGCCGGGTGTTAGCTCTGTGTGCCTCGGTCGTATGCAGTCCTGATTGTGGCGCTCACCTGCACGGCGCCAAACACGCATACGACCATCATTGGCACCAAGGCAGAAGCGACTCTCATCGCTGAAGACGACACGTCTCCATTCGTCCCTCCATTCACGAATGTCGCGACACCACTGGAGGCGGGCTGCACGATGTTGGGGCGTGAGCGAAAGACGGCCTAACGGTGTGCGGGACCGTAGCCCAGCTTCATGGAGACGGTTGCGAATGGTCCTCGCCGATACCCCAGGAGCAACAGTGTCCCTAATATGCTGGGAAGTGAGGATCCTACGGTCTTGGCGTGCATCCGTGCGTCGCTGCGGTCCGGTCCCAGGTCGACGGGCACGTGCACCTTCCGCCGATCACTGGCGACAACATCGATGTACTGTGGAGACCTCACGCCCCACGTGTTGAGCAATTCGGCGGTACGCCCACCCGGCCTCCCGCATGCCCACTATACGCCCTCGCTCAAAGTCCGTCAACAGCACATACGGTTCACGTCCACGCTGTCGCGGCATGCTACCAGTGTTAAAGACTGCGATGGAGCTCCGTATGCCACGGCAAACTGGCTGACACTGACGGCGGCGGTGCACAAATGCTGCGCAGTTAGCGCCATTCGACGGCCAACACCACGGTTCCTAGTGTGTCCGCTGTGCCGTGCGTGTGATCCTTGCTTGTACAGCCCTCTCGCAGTGTCCGGAGCAAGTATGGTGGGTCTGACACACCGGTGTCAATGTGTTCTTTTTTCCATTTCCAGGAGTGTATTTAAGCTGGGCATGTCAAACGTGTACTCGGTCTTCCCATAAGTCTTCTGTTGGTTTAGTGATCTTTTCTCCAATTAATTCCTCATGTATATCTGAGATCTGATCATAGCGTATGATATTTATTGACTCCAACATGAAGTCGCCCTCTGCGCATTCTGCAGCCAACTCACGCAGGCTTGGACTAGCTGCTTCTAGTTTTCCTCTTTCCTTTGGGCTGAGCTACTACCGTTTGACGTAGCACTCGTGTTATTGTCTTCAGTTATCGTCACGGCAGAGTTTGGATACCATGTTCCCGTTGGTACGAATTCCGGTTGGTTGCTAAAATTAAAGTTCGGTGGCAGATCGACCTGGGCGTAGAACATGGGCAGATTGTTCCACGCGGCTTCTGATTTTGTTTAAACTGCTGTTGATTATTTGAATTCATTGCTTGCTGTGGTGGCGCATTTCGTTGGTATTGCACGACTTGGTTCTACTGCTGAAAGTAGTTACGATTTCGCTAGCTATTTTGGTAGCCTCCATCCTTTTCATCTCCGTATTGGTTCCCACCATAGTTGTTACATTGGTATCTGTTGCCACATCTATTTCGTTTGTAGATATTGCCATAGTTTTTCTGATTGTCATTATAAATGTGGTTGTGTCTGTAATTATTGTTATGTCTGTTCCGCTGGTTTCCATTCCTACAGTTGCCATTATTCTTTCCGTCGCTTGGCTTCCAGTTTGCGTTTCCGTATTGCGTACCCTGACTGTTCCCACTAGCGCTGCCGTGAATGTTAGCCGCCGGTGCGCTTGGAATTTTATATTCGTAATTGTGGTTGTTCTGAACACTCATGTCTTCATGGGTGAGGTCTAAACTGTCCAACACGGATAAGAACATCTCCTGGTTGTCATCTGGAACGTTTACCAATTTTTCCCTTATCGATATAGGCAATTTCGACATGAGAATCATTATTACACCTTTAGTGGTGACTGGGGTATCCCAATAGCAAATCTTCGTCGAGTACTTCTCGAAATACCTCCTTAGACTCCCCAAATTGGCATGAAAAGTTTCGGCATTGTACACTTCTTTCCAAAGTCACTGCTGTACTCCTGAGCTCCAAAACTTAGACAAAAATTGGTGTTCGAATTCGGCATAGGTATGACATCTATCGAGCATCACTCTTCCCCATAATGCATTTTCTCCGTGAATGAATCCGATAACAAACTATATGCGTTGGCAGTCTTACCAACTTTCTTAGAATATGCCAAAAAATCCTTTTAGAAATACGACAGGGTGAATGTTTCTTTTCTCTGGTATGAATGTTTTAAGGACTCTGTGCTTCAATGTGCTCTCTTCTTTCAGTAGATTCACGAACGATTTGTTCCGGCTGTAAAGGTTGGTACTCCTGCTTAGGTAGTGATCGTGTAGAAGCTTGTTGCTGGCGGTCGAAATATTCCAGCGAGTTGTTTACGGTTGGTAATCCGCTCTGGAATTTGCCCTGTGCGTCATTGTTTTGGAGATAATATAAGCGGTGTAGCATTGTCTCAATCTGACCATCAAGTTTGTGTTTCCACTGTGTTAAATCTTTCATGAAGATACGTCGAATCTGCCCTACTCGCTACAGATTGTGTCTCCTGAAGTTCTGGGAGCAGCTAAGACTTCTAATGTGGCTGATCTTACTGTGTCTTTGAGATCATTCGTTACCTTGTCAGAAATTTCTCTGTGTTTGGTCTCCACCCAATCTTCGTATCTCTTATTTAGTTCTGTGGTGTACGTGTCAAAGTCATGCTTTATTTTACTTTCAATATTCAACTTACACATGTCATCTGACAATTCTGTCATTTTATCGCCCATTTTCTTTATATTATCTTCAAGCTTGTTGACCTTTCTAGATCATGTCTTCACACATTTTCAGTGCCTTCGCCGCCTCAGTCTGGCAAGCAGTTACTTGAAGCTGAAGTCGGTCGGCGATTCATTTCATGCCATTTTCCAACTTCACAATTTGGTCAGCTACCATGGAAATGTTACTATCTATTTGAGCATGTGAGTCTGTTTTAACTGCATCTACTTCATGTTTGAGATTTTTTTGAGTTCGTCCTTTACCAAAACTAACTTGCTTTCCACTGTACCAAACTTAGTTTTCATATTACCCTTTACTGAGTCGATTTCTGCCATTACTGTAACCATTTTTGATCCGAGTTTATTTTCAATATCCACTTTTAATTTGTCCTTCAGTTTACTATTCATTGAGTCAAGTTTAGTTTGTACATCTGCCTTTAAGTTACTTGCCATAGAATCAAATTTAGTTTCCATGTCGGATTTTAAATTGGAGAATAACAAGGCTTGTTTCTCGTCCTGCTCCCTCTCCTCTTCGCATTGCCTTTCCTTCTCTCTGTTTTTCCTCTTCCCGTTCGCGTTTTTTCTCTGCCACATTTCAATATACATGTTAAGTTTATCCAATTGACTCATCTGCGATGTTTGTCCGAATGTCAGCTCATGCTCCTCGTTCTCAATATTTAATATGCCTTGCCGGTACTCGGGGCGATTAGAAATTAAACGGGAGCGGAGCTGGTATGTAACCAAGTTTCTTTCACAAAAAGTTCATCTGTGAAGTTAAACATTCGCTAGTCTTCTGCCATGTTTGCAACCAAAGATTTCCCAATAGAACCAGTGGTAATATTTTTAGATATACTACTGTACTGCTCACATTGGGTATCTATCTCTATATACTACTGTATTGCTCACATGGGGTATCTATCTCTGGGTTACTAAAACAGTCAACTGTCACTGGCAGCAATGAAAATTGAATAGCACAACACGAAAGAGACAATATGGATTCCACTAAATGTAAACAATTGAAGACAATACTGCTGTCTGTCAGCAGCGCCATATTTCCACCATCTTGGATTTGAATGACAAGAATGACAACAAGAGAACATATACAGACAATTACAGGAAAACAATAAAAGTTTAACACTTTAACAAAATTGACTTTAAAAATTGCAAAGTAACGTTTTGATATAAGTAATCTGAATAAATTTACGAAATGAAGCAGGGTTTGACGGGAAAGCTGGATTTTAAATGAGCACAGCACTTGAATATCAGAAAATGCACTACAGAAGAGGGGTTTTCGTAAACACAAAGGATTCTACTCACTTTGCGTTGTCTTGAAACAGCGACTCGCAACAGCAATTACGGCCTCCAATTGTATTTCATCGTTCTGTTAGTACTCACCAGAATATGATCCACATCTGTCCTTTCCAGAAAATTTCCGTCTCCAGTTAAAAACAAGAGGATTAGCTATGATTTTGATTGAAGTCCCTGTTCAGGAGCTACATCTGATGTAAGGAATTATTATTATTATTGTTATTATTATTGTTATTATTAAGCATTAGATTGAGGAGTGGAAGCAACACAGGCTTGCATGGCTCCATTTCCCGTTTAGAAAGAGCTGTGTACCATTGTGGGACAGTGAGGCTTTGTGCAAGTGATGTATGGTTGGAGAAGTAAAGTTTACTAAGAAACTCCCGGACGTCACTTGAACTGAGAATGTACCTAAGGGCAAGTTTAAAACTCAGTTTGAAGAATATTACAAGGGGGCAAAGATGAGTAGTATGTTAACGTCGGCTTCAACTGTTTTGACTTCCTAAACGGGCAAGGGAGCCACGCAAGTATATGTTGCTTCCTCTCCTCAATCTGACACTTAATAATAATAATAATAATAATAATACCTTACATCAGACCACTCGCTGCCTCAGGTCATCGGCTCCACAGAGGGTCGTATTTGTGTGGTGGTTCATTAGCTGTGGGTGTAAGGTAATTTGGTTCCCCGCACCCTTCTTTTGTTGTCTAGCATGCTCCAGAAGTGGCCTGGCTGGCAGCATGTCCTGCTGGGAAACCAGCATGTTTGCGGCTAATCCCTCATCAGGCTGCATCCCTGACTTGTAGGAATTTAGCTGGTTTGTTTCACCTTCTCAACTGCACTCACAGAAGTTGTTCATCATAGTTATGTGATTGCAAAATGTCATATATAATACCGCTTAGTATTGTTTGTCACAGTTATATATATATACAAACACTCATACACACACACACAAATATATATATATATATATATATATATATATATATATATATATATATATATATATATATATATATATATATAAGTGAGACTTATTTTTTGCAAGTAAAAGTTAAATGAACTGAATATTTAGAATTATCTAAAGCTACATCACTGATGTGATGTGACTCATAATTAAACACTGAAGTTCTATTTTAATAAAAGAAATAATTATGTATACACTAAAATAGGATCATGCCTTGTGCAAGGATGGGGCAGGACAGCATAGGGTTCACATGGTATTTACACACACACATGCACACATGTTGTCTATTCTACTAACTAACTATCCATAAACGTGAATTACTCAACAATTTTACTTCATCCACTACTAGTTACTCCAACAAGCTACTTCAACACTGTGTTTCGATTTTTTTTATACCTCTGCTACATTGGCCTTAATTTGGCCTCTTCTTGAGTATTGTGGCATATGTTTTGTCACATGATAAATTTGGAGAAACTTTCCTTAAACACAAACAGTAAAAGGACAATGGTTATCTACACGTAAAAAAAAACATTTATACCAGTTAACACTCCTGAGAAACTTTCCTTAAACACACACAGTAAAAAGGACAATGGTTATTTACACGAAAAAACACTTATACCAGTTGAGACACCTGATAAGAGACTCACAATTATATATTTACCATACACATATGTTTATAGATAAAACAATTTCAACCAAAATTACATTATCACAACAATTAATCACACAGATGACTCTGAGAAAGTTAGAAATATTTTCGTCATACAGGTTATACTACCTTTTATTACCAGTTTTGCTTCCACTTCATTTGACCTCTTTAAGTTACCATTCTATTACAGATCAGTTATTACACCTGTGGTGGTTATGCTGGATTCATTTCTCATTAATGGCAGAATTGTGGTCTCCTCTATTCTGTAAAACAGTTTCATCTTAATAGCCTATTGATCTTACAACTGACACAAAAGATCTGAAACGTCCTATAGTTTGAATGACAGATGTTTTGCTTCATCTTTAATACATTAAACGAAGCTTTCCTTCGTTCCCATAATCAAAATTATTTAATCCTTTTCTACCTTCAGGAGGGAAATATCATAAATTCAAGCTGGCGATGTATACATTTCTACATCTTTTGAAATATATGCAACACTTCAATTTATGCTGAAAGCTCTTGACAAACTTGCTGAAGGCATTCAAGTGGCTGGAGTTTTCCTAGACTTATCAAAGGCTTATTATAGGGTTGACCATAAGGTACTTCTGTCAAAATTGGCCAGAGATGGCATTAGTGGAAAACTATTGCACCTCATCGCATGTCTGAACGAACAAATACCATCTTCATATAGTTAAGGCTAACCGGTCGTTAATCTTCTTCTTCTGTGTGGATGCACACATACTGCCCGAACTCTTATGGGACTCGGTAAGATTGTGTGCCACGAGTAATGAGTATAATGGGCAGGGGCACTATGAATGTAGTGAGTGGACATTAAGATGGGAATGTGGGTCTCACGGGGTGTGTGCGAGAGGACAGTGAGGCTCTCGCAGCCGAGCGAAGCGGATGTGCGGTGTGTGCTCTCCGCTGGCAGAGAGGGCCCGCGCGCCTTGTTTACTTTCTTCGGACGACACTAACGTGACGACGTAGCGCTACAAGACCATGGCAAACCAATACAGAAGATCAACCTTGAAATTCACATTTCGGAACGACTTTACCCAACCAAAGGCGCTCGAAGTCGAACGTTTTTTAAAAGAGGAAGCCAAGATCCCGGCTGCCGACATTGTCGGCATTCACTTTTCGATCGTCAGTAGCACGGTCTATGCAAAGCTCATAAACGAAACTACTTGCGACAAAGTGCTTCGAGAGATGAAACAAGAACTCCGCTTCTGCCACGCAGATGGCAATGTTGGCAACGTCGAGGTCGGCCATGCCGCAATGGGACTGCGGACTACACGCATCTTCGAACTTCCATTTGAACTCCCGGCGGCAGAAGTTGTAGCGGCGCTCCGCCCCTACGGCACGGTACACGAACATGTGGCTGAAAAATGGACCCAGTTTAAGACGTATCCAGTACTCAATGGAGTACGCCAAGTGCGCATAGATCTCCAACGACACGTGCCATCCTATCTACAGATAGGTGGATGCCGGGCCATAGTTATTTATGACGGCCAACCGAAGACGTGTTCCGGATGCGGTAAGGAATGTCACCTTCGTTCCGAGTGCCTCCAGCGTCGGATCACACAACTCCCACCGAAGGACGTTGCACCAGCAGCGGCGAAGACTATTCTACCCGTTACTTACGCGGCGGCGCTCACGACGTTCTCCACACAACAGACACGGCCGACCGCTTCAGCGGTACAAGAATCACTTTCCACGGACAAAGACCTGGATGATCCGCCGACCTGGCCAGTGGTGGAAAATAGTACTATGACTCTGGAGCTACCGAACGCGACAGACATTGACGCCAGTAAGATGGCAATTGATTCCCTTATTGTACCGACCGATGCGTTTGTTCCGGCGGAGCATGAGTCAGTGCCGTCTTCTGACAACGAAGGCCACGTACGGAAACAGCGATCACCGAAACGCCGAAAGCGGCGTCGTCGGACCGTGTCGGAACACAGCGGTTCGCATTCTGCCGGGGAAGAACGACTGACCACTCAAGAAGCCAGCCGCGAAGCTGAAGCTGTTTTCACTGACTCCAACCTTGCAGAACAGACAAAAAAACATGCAGCTTTCGACCATCAGCCCATTGACAGAAATAGTGAGCAGCGGGAAGGTACCAGTGCCGGCAGCGAAGTCGCCCGGTCCCTTACTATCAAACATTCCGAGCTATGGACCATGAACAGACATCCGCGCCCGCTTCGTGGGCCGAGGACGTCGAGACACAAGATCCCGACCCGCGGCCGGCTCAGGCGCCGCCGGATCATGCAGCATAAGCAGCACAAGGAGGACCGCGTTCGGCGGGGGGTGACACCACTTCCGATGTTCGCTTCTCTCCACCTTCACCATGGATAACCTCGCCCAAACAACTCGTTGCCAGGCTTACCGCCTGGCGACAATGAATATCAACATGATCAGTTCTCCTGTCAAGATCCAACTTTTCAAAGAAACCATACGAGCCACGGGGGTTGACTTTGCTTTCCTACAAGAAGTGAAAACGACTGCACTCCCGCACTTTTACGGGTACACCACACATGTGACGCCCGGTAGCCCTGCAGATACCGGAGTGGCAATATTAGTGCGTGAAGGTATTGAAGTTACCGACATCACGTTTCTTCCCTCCGTGCGAGGGATAGCATTTACGGCACTCAACACCCGATTCATTAATGTTTACGCGCCGTCGGGTACCACAAGACGTCACGACCTCGCCAGATTCTACTCCACAGATGTCGCTTCCCTTTTCCTTGGACGATACGACCACAGCGTCTTCGCCGGCGATTTTAATTGCGTACTTCACCCCAAGGACCAAATCCCACATTACATGCCTTGTCCGGAACTGGGTGCAATGATCCAAGAACTTCATTTGTGCGACGCGTGGGAAAAAGTCCACCGTAACCGCTCTGGCCACACTCACCTTACCAGTCATTCGGCCAGCCGACTCAACCGCATATATGTGTCACAAGATCTCACACAAGGTGTGGTGGACGCCGAACTATGGCCTCAAGTCTATTCTGATCACAGTGCCTATATCTGCACTATACACCTACGCCCCCAACAAGTCTGGCGCAGCAATGGCTTTTGGAAGCTCAACATAACTCATCTCCAGGACCTGGATTGCCGTCGGCAAGTTGCAGCAACGTGGACTGACTGTGAACGCCGCCACCCTCGATACACCTCGACCCTGGAGTGGTGGCTCCTCTGTGCCAAACCAGCAATCCGTACGACACTTATGCAATATGGCAAGGACGTGACTGCGTGGCATCGACAGACCCTCGATTTTTACTACGCGGCACTCAGGGACCTCGACTCCTTACCCCCTTCCCCGGAGAGACAACATGATCAAAGCAGAATCAAGGCTCACATACTGTCATTGACGAAGAGCCGAGTAGAAGGTGCAGCCGTCCGCTCGTGACGGCACAACCGAACGGTTGCTGAGGAACCCACTATGCACCACGTTGTGGCGGACAAGTGCCGACAACGCCAACATTTAATCACACAACTCAGGAAACACGACGGTCGCTTATGTACGACCCAAGCAACCATAGTAAAGGCGGTGGAGAATCATTTTCGCCATCTTTACAAGGAAAGAATCGTCGATGACGAGGCCACTACTGAAGTGTTACAGCAGGTAACACGTACTATCCATGAGGCTACCGTGAATGCATTAACAGAGGAAATCTCACTCGAAGAAGTCGAAGACGCCGTGGACAAAGGTGCGGCCAATAAGTCTCCTGGACCTGATGGATTGCCCATCGAATTCTACCGGACTTTCCGTGACATCATGATGCCTCGCTGGGTTATAATGTTCCGCGAACTTATGTCTCCAGACTGTGTTGTGCCGCCAGCGTTTGTAGAAGGTCTCCTCATACCGGTACACAAGCCAGGTGGAGGGCTATCGATTAACGACTATCGGCCGCTTACAATGCTGAACGCCGATTACAAGATTTTCACCAGGATTATGGCGAGCCGTATTAAGACGACTTTGCCGATGATCCTCGCTCCAGAACAGACGTCGCAGGGGGAGAAGCCAACATACACATGGCCACCGGTGACTGCAGGGACTTAATAGCAATCGCTTCTGCGTGCCGTCTGAGAGCGGCGATCGTCTTCGTAGATTTCAATCGCGCCTTTGATAGAGTGCACCACAACTTCCTCCTACGAGTGATGGACTGTATGGGATTTCCCCCGGGCCTCATCGACACCCTACGGCGTCTTTGGACCGCAGCCAGCTCACACGTCCAGGTCAATGGAAGGACGGTAGGACCAGTACCCATTAAGAGGTCTCTACGACAGGGTTGTCCCCTTTCTACCTACCTTTATGCCATCACACTCGAGCCACTCCTAGGGGGCCTTAACCACCGCCTATCTGGCATCACGCTGCGGGACGTCACCTTTCGCTATAGGACATACGCTGACGACCTGCTACTGTTGGTTCGTTCCAATGACGAAGTTCAAAGCTTACTAACCTGGATTGAGCGATACGGACAGGCCGCAGGCAGTCTTCTGAACATCAACAAGTCGGCGACGTTGGATATTGGGCGTGGTCTCGGACCGGAAGCCCTCGCTCCCCTCCCACCAGTTTCTGATCTGCGATATTTGGGAATCGCGTTCAAGAAAGATGTACGTAAAAGAGCTGCAGCAAACTACCGACGGTTATTACAGATCATACGCGCAATGGTGCGACAGAACCTGCTCCGGGACTTGAATCAGCTACAACGTGTTGAATACCTGAATCTCTATGTGGCATCAAAACTCAACCACGTGGCACAAGTCCTCCCACTACTGATGCAGATAGGTCACCGGTTTCAGGCGGCCTTCAGTTACTACGTTTCCGCAGGTCATATCTTTAAAGTACGATACGACACTCTTACCCTCCCAGTGCACAAAGGAGGGCTGGGATTGGTCAACGTCAGGGCGAGAGCAGCTAGCCTTTACATGAGCAACATGAGGAAACGATGGAAAAGTCAATATACCTCTCTCACGGGTCGTTTACTACAGGTTCTGATGCCAGTCTCTAACGTCCCGCCGGTGTCGGTTGTGCACGTCGCACCACAGCTCTCCCATGTGTCGACCTTCATTCTTGATTACAGCTATGTCAGCTCGAACCTCTCCGCCACGCGTCCACCAAAGGCGAAAGATTTTTATACCAACCTTCTGCGTGCTGTTCCCCATAACGTGGTGGAAAACAAGTACCCTACGGTTCACTGGCCAAGAGTGTGGAAAACGATACACCACAACTTTCTGTCCTCCACGGTGCGTTCGAAGTGGTATCAGATCGCCAACAAAAAATATGCCACACTACAGCGACTTCACACTATTGGACTGGCAGACTCCCCTTATTGCCCAGATTGTCATCTTTTGGATACTGATGAACATCGTTTTACTTGCGCATCATCGTCCGGAGTTTGGCGACTAACACAGAAGATATTGGCTTGTTACCTCCGGGTCACACCTGATATGATTGACCCTCAGACCCTACTCTGTCCCGATGGAACGTACTTTCCGGCTGCAAAATATCATGCGCTTACATGGTTCAAAGGACTTACCGTCGCCTATATCTTTAGCGACGGAGAGAAAGAGCAGCTTGATTACTGGTGGTTCCTGCAAAATGCTCACAATGCCCTCGAACGCACACCGAAATACCGTACGCTCTTCGCAAATTATTTACGCAGCGTTTTCGTTAACCCCCCACTCAGCTGGGGAGTGCCGAGCTGCGGTTAATGTTCTGTGCCGCATCACACAAACGGCTGAACGTTCTGCCTTGTCAGTCATGAGCGAAGGAATAGACAAGCTGCTGCAAGGATGCTGTTTTCCTTGAGGCACTAGCGACGCTGAATGCCTCCGTTGCAGATGCCCTTCAAAGGCGCAGTTGGAGATATCAGATAACGATGACGAGGCTCCAAGTGGAACCAGTTACATTATTGAAGAACCTTTTAGTTGGAATAACATCAGTGATTTATGTTTTTATTTCTGGATTACTCTTTTATCCCACCTTTGTTGTTGTAACACTTACTTGTAACACTTAGTTACTAGAATTCTCATTTGTACACGTTCCCTAAATGCAATCATGTAAAAGAAAAAAGTGGCGAAGGATAGCCCTAACCTTGATTTCCCATATTTGCCCTGATATATAGGCAGCTCTCTGGGATGGGTTTGCTCAGGAGCCAACGCCTGAAGTGGATCAGATTTTTTGTTATAGGATGAAAAGTGGCGGTGTAAACTAAAAATCTTATTAAAAAAAAAAAGAAACGATCGGTAGAGCATCTGCCATGTAATCAGCAGATACCGGGTTCAAGTCCCAGTTGGGGCACACATTTTCAACTGTCCCCATTGACGTATATCAATACCTGTCGTCTGTATAGGATCTTGATTTAATTATCATTTCATTCTCAAGTGCTGCATGGTCACCGATGGTATCTGTTCTTTTGGACATGTCTGAAAGAACAGATACCATATTCATATAATGATTTTAAAAATTATCATGGAATGTTGTCTATCCCTCCTGCCTTACTTGATCTTAAGTCTTATTATTATAGATTAATGTATATATTATAGATTAATGTAATCCTGAGGCTGTCCATCCAGAGTTGGTCATAATTGGTCATAACAAATGGTTGCTTCTGAAATTATCGACCTAAGTAAAATATGGGAAACGGAAACAGAGATTTTTGTGTGAGAACAAACTGAGTGTTTGATCTGCATGTATGTTTACGTGGTCAAGGCATAATTTTTTTTACAAAATTACGAATATTATTTACCGTACAGCAACGTAAATTTTATATAAATCTGAAAAAACACGAACAAAATACTGACAAAGTTTTATTTATCACAGAAGGATTATATACGGTACTCATTGGCGATACACAGTTCACGGAGGATACATATACCAACGAACTTTACAGTAGTATTGATAACGACTTCAGCATCGTGTGTTTATTATTAATCGTTTAAGAAACCGAGTAGAACGTAACCTTTTGTAACTGTTTTTGATTCGAAAATGAGAAAAACAAAAATACCCCAGACACACAAATATATAACACCATGGGAATTACTACATAAAAGTGCTTCTGATTACATCGTTTCAAAGTGAGTAAAAAAATGTACTATAACTGCAGACAATGTGATCAACACAAAGAAATTTCTACTATTAAATTTTTTTATCTAAAACCAAGTTTAATACCAGTTCAGAGCGTTTCAGCTGTGAGCTACATGTAGTTCACACGCATATGGGAACCAATAATGGGGATTTACTGCTGGTGAATCCCCGAGGAATTTAATGGCCTACATTATTAATATATCTACATCGGTTAAATTACTAGGCCCCTGCTATGTTGATTTAAGGCCGTTCAATCGGGTTGAGACAATGTTTTATTCATCATGTCAGGAGGATGGATTGACTGAATCATATATCAGGAAAATATTCTATTCCACTGAGACGAAAATTAGTTACATAACATGTATTCCATCCTCTATCAACTAATGTCAATTACAAACTAAAGCAACATTTGTAATTTCATTACAATGTAGGCTGGAATGAAGTTTTAGCATAGCAATTTGTAGCATATTTTCTATTGTTAGAAGCCTTGAGGATCCTGGTGCATTCACTCTTACTGATCTGTGCAGTGAATGAATTGTTAGCTTAGAGTAGCTAGCTACTTGTGTGAGGACTAGATTGAGTTAGGCATTGTGACGAGAGCACATCTCCAAATGATATGCATATATAAAGTGTATAAATGCACTGTTGTGTCTGTTCGCGAGCGTGTTTAAACAGCAAGCCTTATGTTCTTTCGTGGTTATTTGATCATGTTCAAATTATTATGCAATTACAGTTATTAAACTGCCGAGCATACTGTCTTAAATATTAATGTTTTGGTAAGCCCCCGTAATGGGATTTTTCCGTGTTGTGTATCCAGATTTTTATTTCATCTTCAGGTTAGCCATATCCCGTAAGTTTTTTTACGGTTGATTGAGGTGGAATTGCATGCGTTTCTCGCTTACGTTGTTTAATTTTGGTGTTATCGATTGCTTAACCCTATTCGTTTCGCAACATCGAAAATACCGAAAGATCACAAAAATATTTTGGTAACTGAAAAACACGAATCCTTCTGGCTCTAATGATAATTCAACCAAGATACTAAAACCAAACCTGCTACAAAGATAATAGCGTTCCTCCTTTCCTTGAGATAACGTCCGTAATTAGTCAATGAGTTCAGAGTTGCATTTTCTAAAAGACCGAAATACATATTATAGCATACATTTATAAAAGTGAATGCAACCAACTATAAAGTGACCTCGACTAACAGACTTTTCTCCCTCCTAGTTTATTACAAAATACTTAACCAGCTTTCCGTTAAGAAATTTCTCACACCTTTGCTTGGATTGTATAAAGAGAAAGCAATGCTTGACGTCACAAATTCAATTCTGGCGAAACTTAACAAAAAAAGGTATCGTTTCTATCTCTCTCTCCCCTCCCTCCCTCGCCACTTCGCCACCTTCAATCTTTCTTGAGGAAGTAATTGGCAACACTGGGCCTTCCCATTATGCAATACTACTTTACTTTCTATGCCACTAGTCCAAATTGTGGTCACCTCAGGGAATTCATCCAGCTTGGCTGGTTCAGGTTTGACACATCTAGTGTTGCAAAGTGGGGACCAGTAAATGCAATCAATCCTCTACACATCTGTATGCTCTGGGCATGGTTCATGAGACCACCAGAGGTGGTGGAACAGTGATGAGGTTGACCCAAACAAGTGAGGCTCTGTGTAGATGCACAGTTCTCTAGCTGCTAGTGGGACTTACCTGGAGCATACACATTTTGACAACCACACTCCCAGTGAAATGAATGGACTGCTGGAAAGCACTTCAACATGTCCAACAAGAGCTTGTGAATGTAGCCCCTCTGAGCATGCTCTCTCAAAAATTAGGAACTGTTCTTTTATGATTGTTTAGAAGGAAGCAGGTATCTTAGGTAAGGTGTCGCTATTCTACACATAAATAGGTCTAGATGCCAGTACACACAACTTGAAATTAGTTAAGGGACTCCAAAATGGCACTCCTTGATTGAAACTGCCACTTCAAGACCAGTGATAAAGATTCTGAAATCTAACTAGCATGACAAGTTTCCCATTGTATCTGCACTATGCAAAACCCAATATTGTAGCTGTGAGTTGGTAACAGGCAAGGAATTTAAAAATAAGGATCTTTTTGAGCTACAAAAAGAACTGAGTGAACAGATATATCCACACACAGCACATAATGATGAGTGGGAATGACTGCGTTCATTTCATCAGTTCTAAACTGTGACATGAAGGCTAATTTCTTACACTAAAGTATCTGTTCATTGTGACTCGTCAAAGATTTGGGCACAGAACATTTGAATGTATTGGTGTTGTTGCTTCTGGGAATCATGTCCAACTAGCTCAAGAACCATGTGCAGGATGCAAATTTTCAACAGTCAGTGTTAACTGCTCTGGCAGATTTACACTTTTGCTCAGAGAGTGTCCAGCCTAGACAGAAGCGATGGAAATACAATAAATATAGGCTACAAAACTGCATATGCTGAACTTCCTCATATTGCTGCATAAGCTAAGCTGGTCAGCATACACTTGCTAGAGAATACTTAAGAAGATTTCAGAGGCCAAGAGTGTTTGCCAGTATCTCCAAAAGTGAAGATCTCACCTGCTACAGTTGACACGTTCACTCAAAGACTTTCCATTATTTCTTCCCAAAGAACAAATCGGTAGGCAACAAAATAGAGACTAAGGCATCAGATGAAATCAACAGTCACACTTGATGTTGACGATTTGGAATTGGAAGTAGCCAGTGTAAAAGAACTGGAAAGTTACTGAGCTTATCTCCAGTAGCCTTAGATTCCTTAACAAATCCTGAAGAAAGAGAGAGAGAGAGAGAGAGAGAGAGAGAGAGAGAGAGAGAGAGAGATACTATATTTTAATCAAAATGGCTTTAAAAAATACTTGGAAGAACTAAAACTCCCAGCACTAGATACACGTGTGCCAATATTTCTTCTAGACAGATTTTAAGTCTTTTGATACACATGTGGTTCAAGAGTTACATCCACCCCCCGTAGCTGAATGGTCAGTGTGACGGATTGTCAATCCTCTGGCCCCGGGTTCGATTCCCGGCTGGGTCGGGTAATTTTCTCCGCCCAGGGACTGGGTGTTGTGTTGTTCTCATCATCATCCTCTCCTCCTCATTGACTGCCATCAAATTGAAAGACCGGCACCCGACGAACGGTCTGCCTGACAGGGGGACCCTAGCCATATGATTAAATAAAATTAAATAAAAAATCCCCTATACAGAAAATATGATATACATAATGAGAGGGCCAGGGAGTAGTGGCAAAATTTGTCACTGACACACGTTATTTCTCATCTGTTACCTTAACTACCACATTACGAGCTGTCAGTGCCACAGTACATGGCTGTGTCATTCAATAATAAAAACTTCCATTTATCTTGTGGCCAAGGAATCAACAGATGGTGAGATGCCCTTTTTAGCTGCTCAAGTAGTCCCCCCACCATTCCTCCCTTTTGAATATTTCAATTTACATAGTACTAGATAGGGCTATAACTCTGTTTGTCCCAACAGTCAAGACATTGGCAGTCTCTTGAAATTAGACTAGTCCGAGCTGCCAGAAATGGGGGTTATGTGTGTGTGTGTGAGCTGTGCTTAGTTGTGTGAATGAATGTTTGCATTGATATTTTATCTACCCAGTTAAATAAATTTATACTATGTATCATTTTCATTTGGAAAGTGTCTTTATCTATATCAGCATGTAACTATACAGTAATATATTACCCAATACAAACTGTATTTGAACAGTTGCAACACAACATAATCTATGTAATTATGGCTGGTGCTTTCATCACTATTCACTATTTCACCAACATTGTGGTATTTTAATTTAATTAAAAACAAAAAGCTTCAGTCTATTAAGAGCATGTGTGTATACAACAATTCTGAATGACATATCTAAATTTACACTGAGTATCATATTTAATTGAAAAGTGTCCTTATCTGTATCAATGTGTGACTATATACAGTAATATACTGTCTGATACTCTGATACACTGCATATCTAATGTAATTATGGATGATACCTTATATGGCCTGAAAGCTGCTTCAAGGCTAGTAAATAAATAAAAGATAAAATGAGTAGAATTATTAGAATCTCTCTGCCTGTGCTATCTGCATGGAAAAGAATAATCTGGAATGAATATAAAATGTAGAAGAGTTTATTTACTTACCAGGCAGAGGCAGATTGATCCATACCTATTGAAGATGTTTTAATTATTAGATTTTGGAATCTAGGACCCCAGTAATTGGTAAAAAGGGAGGAGAGTTGGCGGATATGCGATTTTAAACAGATCAGCCAAGACAATCACTCATCATTATGAGCCAAAATAGGAACAGTAGTACATAAAAACATGAAATCTTCCTCCCCTTTCCACCTCCATTCCCCATATGTCTTACGCTGGGGTGACAAAAGTCATGGGATAGTGATATACACATATACCAATGATGGTAGTATTGTGTATATAATATATAAAAAGGCAGTGCATTGGCAAAGTCATTTGTACTAAGGTGATTCATGTAAAATGGTTTCAGGCATGATTATGGCCACATAACAGGAATAACACACTTTGAACATGGAATGGTAATTGGAGCTAGACACATAAAATATTCCATTTTGCAAATATTTAGGGAATTCAATATTTCAAATACACAGTGTCAAGAGTATGCTGAGAAACCACATTTGAGGCATTACATCTCACCATGAACAATGCAGGGGCCGATGGCACTCAGGTAATGACCGAGAGCAGCGGAGTTTACATAGAGTTGCCAGTGGTAAGAAATAAGCAGCACTGCATGAAATAACTGCAGAAATTGGTGTGGGATGCATGACAGACATATCCACTATGAGAGTGCAGCGAAATTTGGCATTAATGGGCAATGGCAACAGATGACTGAAATTACTACCTTTGCTAACACCGCAACACAAGTGCAGTGCCTCTCCTGGATTCATAACCATATTGATTGGACTCTCAATAACTGGAAAACTGTGGCCTGGTCAAATGTGTCCTTATTTCAGTTGGTAAGAGCTGGTGGCAGGGTTTGAGTAAGTGTAGATCCCATTATGCCATGGATCCCAGTTGTCAGAAAGGCACTGTGCAAGCTAGTGGTGGCTCCATAATGGTGTCAGCTGTGTTTACATAGAATGGAGTTATGCCCTCTGGTCCATCTGAGTTATTAATTGACTGGAAATTGTTATGTTTGACTTCTTTGAGATCATTTTCATCCATTTATGAACTTCTTGTTCCAAAACAATGATGGAATCGTCCCTGGGCCACAATGGTTCGCAACTGGTTCGAAGAACATTCTGGACAGTTAGACTGAATGATTTTGCTACCCAGAGTGCATGACATGAATCCCATGAATATTTATTGGACATAAATGAGAGATCAGCTGGTGTGCAAATTCCTGCACCAGCAACACTTTCGCAATTATGGATGGCTGTAGAGGGAGCATGGTTCAGTATTTCTGCAAGGAACTTCCAATGACTTCTTGAGATCATGCACATCAAGTTGCTGCTCTAAGCCAGGCACAAGGAGGTCCGACATGGTATTAGGAGTATCTCATGACGTTTGTCATCTCACTGAATAAGCAAGTTTAAAAACTATATCCACAGTAACTCAGCTTTTTTGGAGGCACTTTATAGCATTATGTACTGAACAAATTACTGAGTACTATATTTAGATTTTAATATAAACAGCTAGCCCTTAAAATTTCAGCACAAGGAATTATAGCAAATGACAAAATTTTAACTACTGTTCATATATGTAACAGAAGAATACATGATTAAATTATTAGGTGAATTGTGGGTGAAATTTAGTACCCAGAGTTGATCTCTAATGTGGCTGGGCACAAAGCCTAACTGAGGTTGGATGGACAGATACCAGTACATCATTCCATGCTGCTTTAAAGCTGTGCCAGAGTTCATTAACAGTAGTGGCCGGTGAGTGGTGGCCTGCCATTTTCTAAGCAACCCATGATCAGATGATTTCACTGGGTGAGATGGGGAAAATGTACTAACCAGGGTAACAATCAAACACCCTGTGTATTGAAGGTAGGTCAGGAAAGCACAGGCAACATGTAGTCTTGTGCTATCTCGTGAAAGATATATCATGGAGACCTCAAAGACAGGGCACACTGGTGTTAACACATCACAAATGTAATGGGCGCTGTACAAATTACCAGGTATCAAAACCATAGTTGATCGCGCTGTGCCTCCTTACTGTTATGCCAGGTGCTGACAATTATGATTATGACAAAAACAACCCAGCAACATTCATTGTTTTTTGAGGCCCCACACATGGATAAATCCATTGTGATGCTCCGTGCATAACTAGAACTCATCTAAAAAGACAACATGTGCCAACTCCTCTGTTGACTTGTTGCTGGCTGCACCATTGTTAGCACACTTCTCTCTCCTGCCACGTCAAGGAAAGCTCACATGATTTCCGACGCCAGCATCTCTGGCTAGAACCAGTTCCAGTCTAAGATGCTGGAGTCGGTGATCGTGCATGCATGATTCGTGCTTCTGTGTGTGTGTGTGTGTGTGTGTGTGTGTGTGTGTTTCTTTACTGACAAACGCTGTGACCGAAAGACACATGCGAGTATCTTTTAATCGTGCCTGTCTGCAACTTCATGCGTCTTCTTTATGGTAAGTAGCAGTCTATCTTTACCTACATTGATGAAATTAGGTCAGTAATATATGGTCTTTTCTTTGCCTTATAAAGTGTTTTAATAATGTTTCAAGGCCATAAATCTATAGACAATTTATTGAATAAGATAGCTGCAGCAATCAAAATGTTTCACAGTTCTTTAAGAGTAAAATTTGTAGTTATTTATATGACATGTACGTCAAGAATAAAATACAATTTCCTTTCAGACAAACAGAAAAATGGCCAATGAAGGCTCCCTTGATTGATAGTGCTCCTGCTACTACACTTTTATCTTTTATTCATGCTTCGTGTGATGCTCAAAGTGTTAGTGAAGATCCACGTCATGATTTGAAGGAGCAAGCAGCAGATTTGCAGAAGTTTTTGGGCGAAATTATTCATAGCAGTGAGCAGCTGAAGAAGTATGTATTAATTAACTCAAAGCTTTTTCTGCACTATTCTTGTATTCAATTACAAACTGAAATAACAGAAGTCACAGGATTCTTTTTGTTTTAAATGACATTATATTTATTGTTGTAAAATCAAACCTTCATTCAATTATTTCATTTTTTTGCTTTTGTTATATTTTGGCAGACCAAAATTGCATTTAATTTTAACACTTTATACAAAAGATTTCTTGAGCTGCACAACTACTGACGATGACACTTATGCTGCTGGTTTTGATAGTGTGGGCAAATTTCTAAGCAGAAGAATTCTCATCTGTTGGGCAGGTCTCATACTTGCAAATTCAATACAAAGTAGTGAAAAGTGCAGTGATAGCTGTGAATATTTCATACATTATCTCCTATAGGAGTAAATACTGAAACAAAATAAATTCTTAAACTATGTGACTCATCAAAGAATCAAAATAGCTTTAAATCTCTAATAGCTCTCCATGATCAAGGATTTACAGGCTTTTTGGGGTGAGGATGATGTAGTTTGCTCACTCTGTAGTGTTTTGAAAAACCTGTATGTACTCAATATGCCATTCTAAATAGTGCCTTCTTCAGGAGGTTCAGCCAGTTCTGGCAGGTACAGTTTTGGCAAAGCCAGGGTTCCTGAGCTACGGCTAGTCAGTGCCATAAGCCCTCTTGTACACTAAATTACGAGCATGGACATCCATCAAATGTTGTGTCTCCCAGACAGTAGAGTTCTTGGCCTAGTACAGAGGGGCATGTAATTAGCACTGTGCTCTCCAAGCCACTTATGTTAGCTTTTCCAAACTAGAGTCACTACTTCTCCTTCAAGTAATTTCTCACTTACCACAATATGTCTAATCACCTTCCATGCCAGCACCTCAACAAACCTAAAATCTTGGGGGGAGGGGGCAGATATCAAACCTGTGTCCTTAGCTTTGCAGTCATATTTCTGACTATTCAGATATGGAGATGGGCAAATGTCACGGAAATCTCTTTAAAAAATTCAGTAACATCAACCCCAATATGAGCAACATGTTGACTGAGTGGCTGGCTGTTGAAGTGGAACAAGTGTTAATGAGAAATCTGTGTGGCACCTGCAATACTCCATTTATATTATGAAGGCAAGATATATGTGGCTGTAGCTGGGTTGGCCATCATTGTCACACCCATAACCTATTGTATAATGGTGAAATAACCTACAACTAAATATATTGGAAAAAATAAGTGAAATAAATATAATGAAGAAAACTCCCTATCCACTCTGGTGGGGCACTGGTATGTAAAAATGCCTGACCAAACAATACATTTCAGGGGATTAGTCCTCTTGAGATGGGAACCAGAAGAATTCTTTAATGTCTGTAATGTGATGAGAAGGGTAAATCATAAACTGCCAGATTTATACTCATTTTTAACTTTCCTGTTCTTTGATACATGAAGCTTGGTTCTGTCTGTATAAAAGTCAGGGTACAAACACCAGCTGTAATTAACTGCTTGTAGTGCTACAAATGTGCATATATAGACTTAGAATGCAGTGGATAGGCAACATTTGGAATATATGGTAGCAAAGCCCCTGTCCTCAGAACTTAGGTAGTCTCTAGCATCACTGATACATGTTCTTATAAGTGTAAAGAAATGAATATGAATAGGTGAAGTCTATAAACATAATGTGCATGATTATTTGTAATTACGTACACAACTAACTTACTTCCTGGAAGATCTATGTGTTAGCCCAACATATATGGTCACTACTCCAACAACAGGAAGACTATAATAGAACAATCGCTTGCATGAGTGTCTAAGTGAGAATATATGTAGTAAAAAAGAAAGTTTCTCAATACTCATCTTCCACAGTATCCTCAAATTCAAAGTGGGTTGAATAAAAAAAAGTGCAATACTGATCTAAATGATAATATAGTATTACAAAGTTTTTTTTTTAACATTTGGGTTCTTTGCTGTGGTAATAACCATCTAAGTTCTTTGTAAGTAATTATGTATATTATTATGCCAATCTGCCCCAAACATCGCAAAAAGACTTTGCAAAGGCAAGCAGTGTTTGTCTTCTTCCTTGTAAGTGTTGGGCCTCTTGCCCTGTAAAGGTCTTATCAAGAATCTCTCCTACCATCTTTTCATTGGTCTTATGTAGTGGTCTTGCACCACTGAGGTGGAGACATAGCACAGTTTTTGGGATCCTTTTTAAACTCATTTGTTGAAGATGTTTTATGCTTTTCTGTATGTAATGTGTAACAGATTCCATTTGGAGTTCCTTAAACACTTCTTCATTCCTTTTGTGATCACATTTGGTGTAATCATTTTTTGTGTCAAGAATTTAATTTCAAAGGTTTCTAGTCTGTTCGCATCTTTTGCCTGTATAGCCCAGGCTTCTTCACTATAGCACAGCACAGGTTTTGCTAATGTCTCATAATGTTGTATTCTTGTGTACATCAGGATGAGGGAATATTTTATCAGATTATGACTCTCATTGTTTTGTATTCCCAATGGCTTTTTCATAATATAAATGGACAGATAAAAAATCTACTCACCAAGCAGTGGCAGGGGAGCACACACACAAAAGGCTCCGTCTTATAATTCAGAAAAGTCACCCTGAACCCTGAATCAGGGGAGACTTACCAGATGGGACGAGAAGGAAAGACTGATTGTTGGGGATATGCACCAGACACGATTTGAAGATCTGAGAGCTTAAAGATGGACAACAGGGTAATATGCAAGACAGAGATAACTACTAAAACATCGTGTATGAGTTAATAAGAGTGAAAGCTAAGTGCATTGTACATAGCAGAGGTGGGATGGGGGATGACAAAAAATAGACAAGTCAGAAAATGAAAAATGTAGGAAACCAGAATGGAGTGAAGAAAAGAGTACTTACTGTAAACAAGTGCTGAGACAGAAGGAATTAATGTAAATTGAGGCCATGTGGGTTGCGAAACCAAGGACATGTTGTAGTGCTAGTTCACACCAGTGGAGTTCTGAGAAACTGGTGTCGGGGGAAGAAACCAGATAGCGCATATTGTGGAACAGGCACCAAGGTAGACAATGTTTGAGTAGTACTCTCTGTCTTGTATGTTACCCTCTCTTCCCCCTTTAAGCTCTCAGGTTTTCAAATCTTGTCTGGTACACTCCCCAACAATCAGTCTTTCCTTCTCATCCCATTTGGTAAGTCTCCCATGTGGTGCTGGGTGACTTTTCTGAACTGTACCCCTTTCCCTAAACCTCTCCAATCCTTTTCCTTGACCCCTCTTCCTTCCCCTTCAACTCTTCTGCCAGAAGAAGGAGCCACTGGCTCTGAAAGCTTGCAAAAATTTAAATGCTTTTGTGTGTGTGTGTTCCCCTACTGCCTTTTGGTGTGCAGATTTATATTATATTATAAATAATTGTTTATTTTCGTTGTTCTGATGGCGTTTTCAGCTAGGTCTGTTTTCTCTAAGAAAGAATATCTATAGTCTACATATGTGAATGTGTTCACTCTTTCCAGAATTTTATTTTTCAAACAGATCTTCCTTTGTACTGGGTATTTTCCACAGAAGGTCAAAGTTTTTCTTTTTTCATCGTTGATACCCATGCTGCATTTCTCAGGTATAATTTTGTAAATTGCATACAGAATGCTGAAGGACATTCTTTGAAAATGCCACAAGAGCTAAAGCATCTGTAAAAAAGCAAAGCACTTAGTTCTATGTTTTTGATGATTTGAATGAAGCTGAATGTATTTGTCCCCTCTCTTGGATGGTTTTATTCACATAAATAATAAATAAGAGGGGTGAAAAGCTGTATCCCTGTCATACTCCAGCATGGAATCTGCATTATGAAAATGGTATAAAATACATCAATAAAATATGCACATAACATCACATAGTACACACACACACACACACACACACACACACACACACACACACAGAGAGAGAGAGAGAGAGAGAGAGAGAGAGTAAATGAAGCAGGCAAAAAGCAATACAAGCGTCTCAAAAATGTGACCGAGAGGAAATACAAACTGGCTAAGCAGGGATGGCTAGAAGACAGATGTAAGGATGTAGAAGCATATATCACTAGGAGTAAGGTAGATACTGCCTACAGGAAAATTAGAGAGACATTTGGAGAAAAGAGAACCACCTAAATGAATGTCAAGAGCTCAGATGGGAAACCAATCTGAAGCAGAAAAGAGAAAGCAGAAAGGTGGAAGGGGTATATAGAGGGTCTATACAACGGCGATG